>NC_037336.1:44220808-44523838 GCF_002263795.3 Bos taurus
GTCTCTGCTTTTTAATATGCTGTCTAGGTTGGTCATAATTTTCCTTCCAAGGAGTAAACATCTTTTAATTCATGGGTGCAATCACCATCTGCAGTGATTTTGGAGCCCCCAAAAATAAAGTCAGCCACGGTTTTCACTGTTTCCCTATCTATTTGCCATGAAGTGATGGGACTGACTGCCATGATCTTCGTTTTCTGAATATTGAGCTTTAAGCCAACTTTTTCGCTCTCCTCTTTCACTTTCCTCAAGAGGCTTTTTAGTTCCTCTTCAATTTCTGCCATAAGGGTGGTGTCATCTGCATATCTGAGGTTATTGATATTTCTCCTGGCAATATTGAATCCAGCTTGTGCTTCATCCAGCCCAGCATTTCTCATGATGTATTTTGCATATATGTTAAATAAGCTATACATAGAGGACCTTTACTTATCGTAACATTGCAATATCTTAATATTTCAATTTTATAGCAGAAGAAATAAAATCTCAGAGAGATTTACCTCTTCAAATGTTGTGTATGGGTAAATTACCAAGGAAAGGTTTTCTACTAATTCTCTTATGAATTTAATGTCCTTGCTCTGCTTGCATGCTTAAAATATTTCTTTCCCCACCTAAGACCTCAAATGAAGAAAATTCAGTGTTAATGGTTGTTATTGGCTTATCTTTTTGGATGTCTTGGTCATGTGATGATAGCATGATGAAAAAGAAAGAACATCAGTTTGGTGTCTGGAAATTTTAGGCTAGATAAATTATTGAAACTATCAAAGTGTTCTTTAAAGTGATTGTACTATTTTTCATTTCTGATTACCAAGCCTGAGAACTCTTCTTTCATATTCTCACCTACATGCTATTGTTAATCTTTAAATTTTTGGTATTCTAGTAAGTGTGTGGGTATCTCATCATGATTTTAATTTGCATTTTCCATGTAACTAATGTTGTTTAGTTACTTTTTTTTTTTTTTTGCAGATTCTTAGAAGTCCTTTATTTTCACAACTTAGATTCTAGCAGCATTGCCTATATCTCTCATCTTCCCTTACACCTCTCGTCCATTTTTTTTTTCTCACAAATTGCTTTAAAATGAAGCAGATTAGCTATCTTTTTGTCTCTGTACTTTACCATCCAATACCCTTTGGGTTTTAGATTTTCTTTCTTTTTTTTTAAATTTTATTTTATTTTTAAACTTCACAATATTGTATTGGTTTTGCCAAATATCGAAATGAATCTGCCACAGGTATACATGTGTTCCCCATCCTGAACCCTCCTCCCTCCTCCCTCCCCATACCATCCCTCTGGGTCGTCCCAGTGCACCAGCCCCAAGCATCCAGTATCCTGCATTGAACCTGGACTGGCAACTCGTTCCATATATGATATTATACGTATTTCAATGCCATTCTCCCAAATCATCCCACCCTCTCCCTCTCCCACAGAGTCCATAAGACTGTTCTATACATCAGTGTCTTTTTTGCTGTCTCATATACAGGGTTATTGTTACCATCTTTCTAAATTCCATATATATGTGTTAGTATACTGTATTGGTGTTTTTCTTTCTGGCTTACTTCACTCTGTATAATAGGTTCCAGTTTCATCCACCTCATTAGAACTGCTTCAAATGAATTCTTTTTAAGGGCTGAGTAATACTCCATTGTGTATATGTACCACTGCTTTCTTATCCATTCATCTGCTGATGGGCATCTAGGTTGATTCCATGTCCTGGCTATTATAAACAGTGCTGCGATGAACATTGGGGTACACGTGTCTCTTTCCATTCTGGTTTCCTCAGTGTGTATGCCCAGCAGTGGGATTGCTGGATCATAAGGCAGTTCTATTTCCAGTTTTTTAAGGAATCTCCACACTGTTCTCCATAGTGGCTGTACTAGTTTGCATTCCCACCAACAGTGTAAGAGGGTTCCCTTTTCTCCACACCCTCTCCAGCATTTATTGCTTGTAGACTTTTGGATCACAGCCATTCTGACTGGCGTGAAATGGTACCTCATAGTGGTTTTGATTTGCATTTCTCTGATAATGAATGATGTTGAGTATCTTTTCATGTGTTTGTTAGCCATCTGTATGTCTTCTTTGGAGAAATGTCTATTTAGTTCTTTGGCTCATTTTTTGATTGGTCATTTATTTTTCTGGAGTTGAGCTGTAGGAGTTGCTTGTATAGTTTTGAGCTTAGTTGTTTGTCAGTTGCTTCATTTGCTATTTGTTTAGTTACTTTTCATGTTCTTATTTGATATAGATTCAAATTTTTTGCCCTTTAAAAATATCAGATTGATCGTCTTATTGCTGAATTGTGAGATTTCTTTATATATTTTCGATAGTAGACCTATTTCAAATGTATGTTTACAAATACTTTCTCTTAGCCTGTGACATATTGGCTACTTAAGGGCTTCCAATACACATTTAAACTTATTACTGTCTACTTTCAATTCATATACAGCATAGGACTCAAAACAAAATAGTTCAATTTCCCCACTTTAGGGTTATTGTCATACATTTTATTATCACTTTCTATAAACCTAACAATTCACTGTTACTACTTTTGTTTAGATAGTCAATTATCTTTTAGTGAAGTTTCAAACTAAGAAAATATGTTTCTATTTATTCATATTTTTACCATTTCCAAGGCTCTTCATTTATTTCTGTATATCCAAATTACCATTTGACGTGATTTACTTTTCCTGAAGACCTTTCTTTAACATTTTTTATGGAGAAGTTCTCCTAATAACATTCTCTCAGATTTTCTGAAAAATTGAGATGTAATTGACATGTAACATCATTACAATTTTTTTCTTGTGATGAAAAATGTTAAGATTTGCTTTCTTAGCAACTTTCAAATATTCAATACTGTATTATTAACTAGAGTCATCGCTATACATTTTGTCCTTATGACATTTATTTTTCTAACCAGATTTATTTTTCTAACTGGAAGTTTGTAACTTTTGAACACCTTTACCCACGTTACCCACCTCCCACCCATTTCTGCTGCCAAGTCACTTCAGTCGTGTCCGACTCTGTGTGACCCCAGAGACGGCAGCCCACCAGGCTCCCCCGTCCCTGGGATTCTCCAGGCAAGAACACTGGAGTGGGTTGCCATTGCCTTCTCCTCCCATTTCTAGTAATCACTAATCTATTCTCTATATCTATGCACTTGTTGTTGTTTCTTTTTTAGATTCTACATAAAAGTGAGATCATACAGATACAGTATTTGTCCTTTTCTGACTGACTTATTTCACTTAGCATAATGCCCTCAAGTTCTATCTTCACATTGTTGTGAATCAAAGATTTTCTTCTTTTTCATGGCTAAATATTATATTTACATTTATATATATTTGTGTGTGTAAGTTTCCCAGGTGGTGCTAGTGGTAAAGAGCCCACCTGCCAACGCTTGACACATAAGAGACCAGAGATGTGGGTTCAGTCCCGGAGTCGGGAGATCGCTGGAGAAGGAAATGGCAACCCACTCAAGTGTTCTTGCCTGGAGAATCCCATGGACAGGAGCCTGGTGGGTTACAGTCCACAGGGTCTCAAAGAGTTGGACATAACTGAGGTGAGTTAGCACAGCTCAGCACATGTGTGTGTGCATGTGTGACATTTTCTTTCTCCATTTATATGGATAAAACTTTTTAAGTTGGTGTTTTTGTTTTCTTCAAATAGCTACCTAGAAATAGAATTGCTAAATTACATATGGTTCTACTTTTAATTTTTTGAGGAAACTTCATATTGCTTTCCATAGTGGCTACGCCAATTTACCTTCCCACCAACACTGCACAAGGGTTCCCTTTTCTCCATATTCTCTTCAATGCCTGTCATTTCCTATCTTATTGTAGATTTCATTGCGGCTTTGATTTGCATTTCCCTGATGATTAGTCATGTTGAACACTTTTTCATGTACCTGCGAGCCATTTGTATGTTTTCCTTGAAAAATTGTCTATTCAGATCCTCTGCCCATTTTAAAATTGGAATGTCTATAATTTTTGCTATTGAGTTGTATGCATTCTTTATATATTTTAGATATTAACTCTTTATTAGATACAAGATTTGCAAATATTTTCTCCTGTTTTCTAGGTTACCTTTGCATTTCACTGATGGTTTCTTTTGCTATGCAGAAGTTTTTTAGTTGGACATATTTCTACATGTTTATTTTTGCTTTTGTTGCTTTTGCTTTGTTGTCAAATCCAAAATATCATGCCATGATCTGTGTCAAGGAGTTGCCACCTATTTTTCTTTATGAGTTTTATGGTTTCAGTTCTTATGTTCAAGTCTTTAATTCATTTTGAATTAGTTTTTGTGTATGGTGTAAGAGAGTGGTCCACTTTCATTCTTCTGCCTATGGCTGTACAGTTTTCCTAATACCATTTATTGAAGAGTTGGTCCTGTCCCCATTGTATATTTTTGGTTCCTTTGTGGTAAATTAACTGATCATATTGAGTTGGTTTATTTCTGGGTTCCCTATTCTGTCTTGTTGATCTATGTGTCTGTTTTTATGCTAGTACTACACTATTTTCTTTATTATAGCTTTGTATAGATTGAAATCAGGAAGCATGATACCGCCACATTTTTTTTTTAATGTAGATGTTAAAGTCCTAACTAAAATTTCTGTAAGGAGAAAGTGGAGTAAAGGGATTTTTTTTTTTTTTTTTGCACTCATTTATTCATTCATTCAACAAATATGTTGGTAATGCTTACCTGTTACTAGGTTCTGTTTCTACTTTATTATGCCCTGAAATATACCAGTAAAGAAGACAGGAAATTCTTCATCCTTGTGGCACTTTGATTCTGGTGGGAGAGTGGGGGTAGACAGACAATAAACAGAAAAATCTTTAAATAATAAAGTTAATGCAGATGGTGGTAAGCACTGTGAAGAAAATCGGGGGAGATGGTTGCAATTTTATGTAGGTAATTCAGTGAAGGCCTCTATGAGGAAATGATGTTTGGGCAGGCTCTGAACAGTGGAAGAAAGACAGACCTGTAAAGATCTAAGCAGAGGGAAACCTAAAAGACAAAGGCCCTAAAGTAGAATTACTTTAATGTGTTTAAGGAAAAACAAGCAAATCAGTGTAGCTGGAACACAGTGAACAAGGAGAATGAAAGGTGATGAGGTCTGAGATGAAAACACAGGCCAGAACATTTAGAACTAATATCATTGGCAAGAAGTTTGTGTTTTAATCTAAGTGTGAAAGGGATGCTATTAGTGGGTTTGGAGCAAAAGAGTGACATTATCAGATTTACATTTAAGAAAGTTAATCTGGCTATTGTATGATAAATAGATTCTAAAGAATGGCAGGTAGGCGAGGAGAACTTTGCAATAAATTATTCCAGAAAATTGAATTTCTTTGCATGTAAAGCCAACAGGCATTTGAAAAAGAAAAGGGGAAGAAGGTGGGTCCAGGAAGGGAATACTGAGCAATTAGTCAGAAGGCTAGAATTAATGAAGAAAAGTATCTACTGAGAAGTAGTAAATAGTAAGATTCCTGGTGTCAGGATATCTGGGAGACATTTTAAAACAAGGCTATCTACTTGTTAAATTTAAGTTGTCTGAGGTTCAGTGATGTAAACTTTTCTACTGTTTCTAGCCTCAGTAAAAATTTTCTGTACTTACTGTTCTTGTATTGATGGTACTTTGAACATAGAAAATCTAGACTTTTGTAAGCATAGGAAAAGGAGAACATACAGAATTTGGCAAGATAACTCACAAGAGGACCTAACTCATTGGATTTGGAAGTACAAATCCATCAGTGATGAGAAAAAAAAAAGAGAAATTACTATAAGATTCTCAGGAGAAATTGGGATAAAATTGGGGTTTCTCAGGCCATAAGTAATAGTGAAAGTGAAGTCGCTCAGTTGTGTCCAACTCTTTGTGACCCCATGGACTGTAGCCTATCAGGCTCCTCCGTCCATGGGATTTTCCAGGCAAGAATGCTGGAGTGGATTGCCATTTCCCTCTCCAGGGGATCTTCCCAACCCAGGAATTGAACCCAGGTCTCCCACATTGTGGGCAGACACTTTACCATCAGAGCCATAATGGTGGTCTGAGCCAATTCCTCTTAAGCCTGAAGGGTAGAGTGACTTAGCTGATTCCAGGTCTGACATGTAAGTAAAGAAGAGGTAGAGTACAATTTTATGGTAAGACTGTGTCAATAGCATAAACCTTTAGGTTTATCGTTTCCAATCACATGTTTTTACCAGCAGTTTTTTTTTAATTAATCATTAATTTACATACTCATTGGACAAATATGTACTCAACATCTATCATGTGCCAGACATCATGTTAAGGGACCTAGGATACTGCACTAAATAGCATAGCAAGTATAGCACAGCACACCAGTTGAACTTGACTCCATGCGAGCCTCTACTCCATGTATGTTTCTGGTCTAATTGAGAGGCAGGTTATTTAGCCCAATGAGACACAGGAACACCCGTGATGGGGCATTTGAGGGGAAAAAAGTTACTGTCCTTTATGAGGAGAGCCAGTAGCTGCTTTTAAAACTTTTACTGTTATCAGTATCACCGACTATTCTTTATCTTTTCCTTAATTTTCTGATTTCCCTTACAGTGTCTTGTGTGAACTGAATGTTTAAAATAATTTCTTTATATGGTCAGAATCCTCTGTAATCTACCCTGACACACAACTTGCAATGACAAAGCGTTTGGTGTATGATTAAATTATTTCCAGGGAAGGTCAAAATCAGTTCTAGAACAGAATATTTTCTAAACAGGTTTTCCCTGGTGACTCAGATGGTAAAGGATCTGCCTGCAATGCAGGAAAACCAGATTTGATCCCTGGGTTGGGAAGATCCCCTGGAGAAGTAATGGCACCCCACTCCAGTATTCTTGCCTGGCAAAGTCCATGGACAGAGGAGCCTGGCAGGAAACAGCCCATGACATCACAAAGAGTTGAACATGATTGAGTGACTAACACACACACACATACTTTTTCTAAACATTTTGGGAATTTGGCAGTAGCTATTAAAATTGAATAGACACATAACCTATAACTCAGAAATTCTACTCTCAGTATATACCCAACAGATTTTGAGAGATATATAGATAGATAGATATTGATATCAATATATACATATACAAATATAAAACATTACAAGTGTGTTCATAGTAGTGCTGCCATAATAACTGAAAGCTAGAAATAATATGCATCAGCAGTAAAATGGATAATTAAATTATGTGAATTTCAAACAATTAAAATATATACAGCAATGGAAATTAAAAGAGTACATGCAATAATATGGCTCAAACTAACAAGCATAATCTTCAGTGAAAGACACCAGAAACAAAGAATATTGCTAGTATTATTTCTTTTATTTCCAGAGTGGAAACAAAAATGTAAGTTAGTCTATGGTACTTCTCTGCCCCCAACCCCAAGAAGTAGCTCTCACTTCTACTCAGAGAAAGATCCAAAGCCCTTGTGCAGTCCTATAAGACCTTTGCCCCTGTTATCTCTCTGTCCTTATCTCTTACTTAGAGTCTCTGCTCTAGATACACTGATTTCCTTGGTATTCTGTGAAAACAGCAGGCACACTCATAACTCACATATTTCATAATCACTGTTCCCTCTGCCTGGAATGCTCTTCCCAGATATCCATAAACCTTATTCCATTACTTTCTTCTGGTCTTCAGTTAGTGGAGAAGATGTTTCCTTCTCCATGAGATTTACCTGAACAGGCTGACTTACTCTGAAGACCTGTTTGATGATAAGCAAAAAAAAAACTAGGAGAGAAGAGAGATATGGTTCCTCTTTTTAGGGAATTAGACTCTACTGATCCTCCCGGACTTTTAATAGATAGTTACAATGAAGTATAATAAATGTTGTGATCGAATTTAAAAATACAATTCTAAGCTCAGAAGAAAGGCAAGATTAGGACTGATAGGTGTGAGGGTAAATTGTTTGTAGATGGGCATTTATGAGATCACAGAGAATGGGAAGAGAAGAGGACTGAGATAGTACACAGCTCAGTTCAGTTCAGTCGCTCAGTCGTGTCCGACTCTTTGCGGCCCCATGAATCACAGCACACCAGGCCTCCCTGTCCATCACCAACTCCCGGAGTTCACTCAGACTCATGTCCATCGAGTCAGTGATGCCATCCAGCCATCTCATCCTCTGTCGTCCCCTTCTCCTCCTGCCCCCAATCCCTCCCAGCATCAGAGTCTTCCAATGAGTCAACTCTTCCCATGAGGTGGCCAAAGTACTGGAGTTTCAGCTTTAGCATCATTCCTTCCAAAGAAATCCCAGGGCTGATCTCCTTCAGAATGGACTGGTTGGATCTCCTTGCAGTCCAAGGGACTCTCAAGAGTCTTCTCCAACACCACAGTTCAAAAGCATCAATTCTTCTGTGCTCAGCTTTCTTCACAGTCTAACTCTCACATCCATACATGACTACTAGAAAAACCATAGCCTTGACTAGACAGACCTTTGTTGGCAATGTAATGTCTCTGCTTTTCAATATGCTATCTAGGTTGGTCATAACTTTCCTTCCAAGGAGTGTCTTTTAATTTCATGGCTGCAGTCACCATCTGCAGTGATTTTGGAGCCACCCAAAATAAAGTCTGACATTGTTTCCACTGTTTCCCCATCTATTTCCCATGAAGTGATGGGACCGGATGCCATGATCTTTGTTTTCTGAATGTTGAGCTTTAAGCCAACTTTTTCAGTCTCCTCTTTCACTTTCATCAAGAGGCTTTTTAGTTCCTCTTCACTTTCTGCCATAAGACTGATATCATCTGCATATCTGAGGTTATTGATATTTCTCCCAGCAATCTTGATTCCAGCTTGTGCTTCTTCCAGCCCAGCGTTTCTCATGATGTACTCTGCATATAAGTTAAATAAGCAGGGTGACAATATACAGCCTTGACATTCTCCTTTTCCTATTTGGAACCAGTCTGTTGTTCCATGTCCAATTCTAACTGTTGCTTCCTGACCTGCATACAGTTTTCTCAAGAGGCAGGTCAGGTGTTCTGGTATTCCCATCTCTTGAAGAATTTTCCACAGTTTATTGTGATCCACACAGTCAAAGGCTTTGGCATAGTCAATAAAGCAGAAATAGATGTTTTTCTAGAACTCTCTTGTTTTTTCGATGATCCAGCAGGTGTTGGCAATTTGGTCTCTGGTTCCTCTGCCTTTTCTAAAACCAGCTTGAACAACTGGAAGTTCATGGTTCACATATTGCTGAAGCCTGGCTTGGAGAATTTTGAGCATTACAAATTACTATTGAGGATAGTACACAAGGGAATAGTAAAAGATGTAATTGAAAATTCAGACCGGAAACTTAACCAGGAAGCCATTATATATACAATTTCAGGAAGAAAGGGGATGGTCTGAATTTAGGTATTAGAGTTGGTAATTAGGTCACTAATTACCTTTATATATAGAATTTCAAGACAGAGTTAAAGAAATAAAGTGGCATTGGATAGGGGCCTGAATGACAGTTGGAGATGTGGAATTAGTGGGTGTAAAGTATATAAATTATTCTTTCAAGAAGCTTACCAAGAAGGAAGGAAAAAGTTGGGATAAATAAAAGGGAATTTAACTTTTGTACAAAGCAATGGTACAAAGAGAGGAAAAAAAGAAAGTTTGAGAAAACTAAACTTTTATGTGATTGAAAGGGAGGTTGCATCCTTAAAGGAAGTTCCCTAGGATTATAGGGAAGTAGGATAGCTGACCAAGAAGCAACAGTTAGAACCAGACATGGAACAACAGACTGGTTCTAAATAGGGAAAGGAGTACATCAAGGCTGCATATTGTCACCCTGCCTATTTAACTTATATGCAGAGTACATCATGAGAAATGCTGGACTGGATGAAGCACAAGCTGGAATCAAGATTGCCAGGAGAAAAATAAATAATATCAAATATGCAGATGACACCACCCCTATGGCAGAAAGTGAATAACTAAACAGCCTCTTGATGAAAGTGAAAGAAGAGCATGAAAAAGCTGGCTTAAAACAACATTCAAAAGATGAAGATCATGGCATCCAGTCCCACCACTTCATGGCAAATAGATGGGCAAACAATGGAAACAGTGACAGACTTTATTTGCTTGGGCTCCAAAATCACTGCAGACGTTGGCTGCAGACATGAAATTTAAAGATGCTTACTCCTTGGAAGAAAAGCTACAACCAACCTAGAGAGCACATTAAAAAGCAGAGACATTACCAACCAATATCCATCTAGTCAAAGCTATGGTTTTTCCTGTAGTCAGGTACAAATGTGAGAGTTGGACTATAAAGAAAACTGAGCACCGAAGAATTGATGCTTTTGAACTGTGATGTTGGAGAAGACTCTTGAGAGTCCCTTGGACTGCAAGGAGATCAAACCAATCAATACTAAAGGAAATCAGTCCTGAATATTCATTGGAAGGAGTGATGCTGAAACTGAAGCTCCAATACTTTGGCCACCTGATGTGACGATGAAGTGACTCATGGGAAAAGACCTTGATGCTGGGAAAGATTGAGGGCAGGAGGAGAAGGGGACAACAGAGGATGAGATGGTTGGATGGCATTACCAATGGACATGCGTTTGAGCAAACTCTGGGACTTGATGATGGACAGGGAGGCCTGGCGTGCTACAATCCATGAGGTCACAAACAGTAGGATATGACTGAGCGACTGAACTGAACTGAGGATAGCTGGAGAAAAACTGGCAATTGAGACAGTAGATAGGTGTATCTCAGGAAAGTAAAACCAGCCTGAGTAGAAAAGCATAGGATTGGATGACTGTACCTAATTACCATCTTGAATTATACAAAGAAAAAGATAAGAATAAGGAATGACTGCGTTTAGGGAACCAAGAGGTATTTTCAGAGTATATCTTCCTTCAACATAATATTAATAACAGTGAATAACATTCCTTTTGGTTATGGCTGGTGTTTGGAGTTGGGGTGCATATAAGAAGTATAAGCTTCATTTTCCAGAGTGGTCACATTCACTGTTCAATGTTTTAGCAACTTTAATCATATGATCTCTTTGGCTTTATCCACCAAGTCTAAGATGTCTAATTCTTTTAATATATATTAACTGGGAAAGCACTATAGTTCCATAATAATTTAAACTTCATTTCTTTGAGTCTTATCTCATACTATTTCATCTGGATTGAGGTATAGTAATATAGCTTCCTTAGTACAAGGCAATGATTTTATTTTCTCTCCTATTTGAATAAGCCATTTAAAGAGACCTAGGGCAACCCACTCCAGTGTTCTTGCCTGGAGAATCCCAGGGATGGAGGAGCCTGGTGGGCTGCCATCTATGGGGTCACACAGAGTTGGACACGACTGAAATGACTTAGCAGCAGTAGCAGCAGCAGCATTTTGTGAGTCTTTGCAGTCATAGCAGCATGATGCTTCTAAGAATAGTTGACAAGACCTCTGAACTTCCCTCCTAAGTAGAAATTGATAATCAGAGACAGAAATTGACACACTCTGTTGCAGTGACAGAGTAATTCTTAAATTCAACTGATATCAATACTTTCTTTACCCCCGCTTACTTCTGGCCCTTTAAGACTTGTATTAACTTGGTTTGAATTAGGGGCAAAATTTGACTTTATTTGCTGAGCTCACCAAATTTATGTTCAAAATGTGTCTTAGTATTATTGGAAGAGGGGAAGCAAATTACACTCAAACTTCCTTTTGAGTTTTCCAGCCATGACCTTAGAAATCATGGAGAAAACCATAAAACTGAATACTACTTGTCATTATATATTATTACCTGTTATTAAAGGGTGTTTATTATTTTATATGATGTGTGATGATTAATGAGATTTCCCCTTATAAAATTAAAAAGCAGACCTGCATTTTTGGTAATTCCATTCTTGCATTTGGTACTGTTTTCATATCTTGGATTTAATAAATACATTAAAATTTTAGAATCAAGTTAGGAATTAGAAGGCAAGCTATCAAAATTTTTATTTAACTCCTAACTATTAAAGCTAGACACAGAATGGTGAAAAGAAAACCCTTATAGGTGAATAAATATGTAATAAAAATATCTCTATCACGTGTATTACATATTCCAGGAGTAAATTTTAGCCCTGCCCACTGCAGATAGATTCAAAGGATTAGATCTGGTAGACAGAGTACCTGAAGAACTATGGACGGAGGTTAATAGCATTTTACAGGAGGCAATGACCAAAACCATCCCCAAGAAAATGAAATTCTTAAGAAGGCAAAGTGATTGTTTAAGAACACTTTACAAATAGTTAAGGAATGAAGAGAAGTAAAAGTCAAGAAAGTCAAGGGAGAAAGGGAAAGATATACCAGCTGAATGCAGAGTTCCAGAGAATAGCAAGGAGAGATAAAAAGGCCTTCTTAAATGAACAGTGCAAAGAAATAGAGGAAAACAATGGAATGGGAAAGGCTAGAGATCTCTTCAAGGAAATCAGAGCTATCAAGGGAATATTTAATGCAAGGATGGGCACGATAAAGGACAGAAAGAGTAAGGATCTAACAGAAGTACAAGATATTAAGAGGAGGTGGCAAGAATACACAGAAGAACTATACAAAAAAGGTCGTAATGGCCCAGATAACCTTGATGGTGTGGTTACTCACCTAGAGATAGACATCCTTCAGTGTGAAGTCAAGTGGGCCTTAGGAAGCATTACTATGAACAAAGCTAGCGAAGGTTTCCAGTTGAGCTACTTAAAATCCTAAGAGATGATGCTGTGAAAATGCTAAGTTCAATGTGTCAGCAAATTTGCAAATTCAGCAGTGACCACAGGACTGGAAAAGGTCAATTTTCATTCCTATCTCAAAGAAGGGAAATACCAAAGAATGTTCAGACTACCATACAATTGTGCTTATTTCACACAATAGCAAGGTAATGCTCAAAATTCTTCAAGCTAGGCTTCAGTAATATGTAAACCGAGAACTTCCAGGTGTACAAGGTAGATTTAGAAGAGGCAGAGGAACCAGCGAACAAATTGCCAACATCTATTGTATCATATAAAAAGCAAGAGAATTCCAGAAAAACATCTACTTCTGTTTCATTGACTATGCTAAAGCCTTTGACTGTGGTGGTGGTGGTTTAGTCGCTAGGTCGTGTCCGACTCTCATGACTCCATGGACTGTAGCCCACCAGGTTCCTCAGCCCATGAGATTCTCCAAGCAAGAATACTGGAGTGGGTTGCCATTTCCTTCTCCAGGGGTTCTTCCTGACCCAGGGATCAAACCCGGGTCTCCTGCACTTCAGGCAGATTCTTTACCAACTAAGCCACCAGATAACAACAAACTGTGGAAAATTCTTAAAGAGATGGGAATACTAGACCACCTTACCTGTCTCCTGAGAAATCTGTATGCAGGTCCGTTAGAACCAGACATGGAACAACAGATCAGTTCCAAATTGGGAAAGGAGTATGACAAGGTTGTATATTGTCACCCTGCTTATTTAACTTACATGCATGCAGAGTACATCATGCAAAATGCTAGACTGGATGAATCACACTGGAATCAAGGTTCTAAGGAGAAATATCAACAACTTCAGATATGCAGGTGATACCACTCTAATAACAGAAAGTAAAGAGGAACTAAAGAGCCTCTTGATGAGGATGAAAGAGGAGAGTAAAAAAACTGGCTTAAAACTCAACATTCAAAAAACTAAGATCATGGCATACACCCCATCACTTCAAGGCAAATGGAAGGAGAAAAAGTGGAAGCAGGGACAGATTTGATTTCCTTGGGCTTCAAAATTACTGCAGATGGTGACTGCAGCCATGAAATTAAGATACTTGCTCCTTGGAAGAAAAGCTATGACAAACCTAGACAGCATATTAAAAAGCAGAAACATCACTTTGCCCACAAAGGTTCTTATGGCCAAAGCCATAGTTTTTCCAGTAGTCATGTATGGATGTGAGAATTGGACCATAAAGAAGGCTGAGCAATTGAAATATTGATGCTTTTGAATTGTGACGCTATAGAAGCCTCTTGAGAGTCCCTTGGACTGCAAGGATATCAAACCAACCAATCCTAAAAGAAATCAACCCTGAATATTTACTTGAAGGATTGATGCTGAAGTTCCAATACTTGGCCATCTGATGTGGAGAGCTGACTCATTGGAAAAGACACTGATGGTGGGAAAGATCGAGTGGAGGAGGAGAAGGGGGCAACAGAGTACAAGACGGTTGGATGGCATCACTGACTCAATGGACATGAGTTTGAGCAAACTCAGGGAGATGGTGAAAGGACAGGGAAGCCTGGTGTGCTGCAGTTTATGGGGTATTAAAGAGTTGGATATGACTTTAGTGACTAAATAACAACACTGTAGACAGCATTGCTAGCTAGTGCTCTGTGATTCCACAAGAGTAATGGGAAGACTTCTATTTATCCTGCCACCACATAGCTAGGGTTCTGCTGTGGATTGATCCAAGATGTTTCTCTCTATAGGTTAGTTGGATGGGGCAGATTCAGGTTTTTAACACAGGTGGACTTAATTCCTCTTGTCCACTGCAGTTGTCCCACAGGGTAAAGGAAAACTGTCATCAGACAATGATGAGGGTGACCGGTACTGAGGCTCAGGGAATGGGTGAGAGTTGAGCTGTCCTTGAAGACCTTCTCAGCTCCCATGTGGCTCCAGAGCTCTAGCCAATGGATGGCCATTGAGGTGCATATATGTAAGTTTCCTTCAAGAAAATTCTCATATTCCTGCTTGTTATGGGTTGAATTGTGTCCACTCCCTCACCACCCCCCAGTTCATAAGTTGAAATCTAACCCCTAGTACCTCAGAATATGATCTTATTTGGAGATAGAGTCTTTACAGAGAGAGCCAAGTTCAACTGAGGTTATTAGGGTGGGTTTTAATCCACTATGACTGGTGTCCTGGACACAGAGACACATGTAGAGGGAGGATGACACACAGGAAAAGATGAACAATCTATAAGGCAGGGGAAAAGACTGGGAACAGCTTTTCTCTCACAGCTTTTAGAAGGAACCCACCCTACTGACCTTCAATTTCTGATTTATAGCCTCCAGAACTACGAGAGAATGCATTTCTGTTGTTTAACCCAGTCTGTAGTAATGTGTTATGGTAGGTAATAAACAGCTCTTTTAGACATTTTTGTTTCTTTGACCCCTCTCAGTAAGCCTCCTCTTTCCCTGGTTTGTCCATCACCCAACTTCTCTTTCGCAAGTCATGTCTGATGGGAGACTTTCTCTTCCTCTCAAGCCTTCATTTCAAATTGTTTCTGTGCTAAGAGCCCACTGTTTCTCCCCTAAAGATTTACACTCCTGCAACTCAACATTCAGGAAGCAAATTCCTTTTTCCTCTGCTTTTTGTGCTCATATCTTTTCTTTGAACCAAACTAGATGACTAAACGAGAGGACTTTTGGCAAGGATGTAAAGTAAAATTCCAAGGAAAAAACTTCCTTAATTAATAGTTATAACATCATCATGCTACCTATATGGAGATATGGTTTTATCAATACTGTTGCCCCAGAATAACCTCTGTGTTCCCTGGCTCCAAAGTAGTGTCTCTTTAAATTCAGAGAAATGAAGTAAAACAATGAAGTAGGAGGATTGAAAGTTAAAGAGTTGCCCAGACTTGTAAGACTTGGATGTCTTTAGTGGAAGCAATGTTGTCTACCTATGATGGCAGGATAGCTACAGGCAGGGAAACAATCTTTGGTATCTTGCTCCGTGGTCACTGCTGGTTCCCAATGCACAGCCAAGGGGTTTTAGGCTTGTGGATACAGAAGAAGTGTTTACATGATGGAGAAGGAAAGGCCAAGATGAGTCTCTCTTAACCTCTTGAACAAATGGACAAAGATGAAAACAGAATCAAGAAAGTCAGGAATCATGGTCAGTTGTAAAACATTTAATACAGTGGCTTGTGGTGAGTACTCAATAAATGTCAGTTGGTATTATTACTACATTTCATTAATTCTGAGATGTACTTAATATTTTTTTTTTTCTGGAGCATTTTGTGGTAATACTGGGAATCATGTCCTATCACCTGAAAATACTTTCAGTATGCATTTCTAAATTGCTTTTTAAATATTAACCACTCACGATGACATTCTAATTGTTTCAATTTTTCAATTTTCTCAATCTGAAAAGAATTTCCACAGACTCCCTTCACCATATCTACTCACATACCCACCATCTGCACCATATTCTCGGCCTCCTGCCTGTTACAGTCATCAAATTCACCATTCTCTCTGTATGTGTGTGTCAGTCACTCAGTCATGTCAGACTCTATGTGACCCAATGGACTGAAATTCTCCAGGCAAGAATACTGGAATGGGTTGCCTTCTCCAGGTGATCTTCCAAACCCAGGAATTGAACCCGGATCTTCTGCATTGCAGGCAGACTCTTTACCATCTGAGCCATCATGTTCCCCCTCAAATCCAGTCCCCCAGTTTTGCTCTATTTTCCATTTCTTCTCACCCTTTCACAGGATATCCTCCAGAAATCTGCTGCTTCCTTTATTGCATCATTCAATATTACCTCCCACCAAATAGTTCCATCAACATGCTATTCTTTCTTGCAATTTTAATTTTAAACTTTCTCTTTCCCTACTCTTCCTTCTGACTGGGCTCATTTCTCTCTCCCTTTGCATCAGAACTCCTTGGAAAAGTTAAAATTTACACATTCCCTCCTCCCCCATGGTTTTAACAGCTTTTGAAATCAGAGCACCCATAAAATGAATACTTGCAATCATTTATGTGAGTCTAGCAATGATTAGTAAGAGCAGGGCAAACTTGTAGCTGCTTCTGCTGGCCTTGTGAGATTGGGAGGATCTAGTTGAACCACATGGCTCAGATAATGGGCTTTAGAGACTGAGTGGATTCAGATCCTGGTTCTCCTAATTATTAGCTGTGTGATCACGGGCAAATTTTTTTATATCTCTTAAGGCTCACTTTACTCAACTATATAATAGGAAAATAATAAAATTACCTGAGGATTAAATTTGTTATGAAAATTAAATTAGATAATGTTTGTTAAGTGTTTAGCAAAGTGCCTATTACATGGAACTCAATAGAGTTGTTTTCATCCTCATTCATCCTCATCCTCATGATAATATATCATCTTATGTGCACATGAAAACACATGGACGATAATGGGCCATTTTGGAATGATCGATAGAGGGTTTGATTCACATTATATAACAAGCAGGGCAACGTTTCACTGTTGGCCCCATCCTCTTTTGGTGAAAATACCTGCCATTCAGTTGTGACATAATCATAGTGTTAACAACCTAGAAATGAACACCAGAATATTGTAAAAGGCAAAGTCTATATTTTATCCTAAGCAATCTATTGAAAATTAAAATGTGATTATCTGTCAAAACAATGGTTTGCCTCTTTTAATTCCTGCTCTGTTGTCAGAATGTTTTAATTATTGTTTTCTTTCCTCTTTTCTTGTTTCTATTGATTTGTTGCCAGTTTAATTGTGCCACTAGGACCTCCCAGTTCTCAATGAGTTGCCCTCAGGGAATTATGTCTGCTTCATTGTTTTAAAGTAAACCAGATCTCCAAATACCTACAAAACAAAATCAGAATTTGAAGGGATTATTTTTGAATGAGGAAAAAGCTAGGAGGAATAAATAATAAGATATTTATTTTTAAGGTATTTAAGGTATTTAAGGTATAAAAAGTTTAAAAGGGAGAGCCACAGTTAGTAACTTTAGATCTAAAAGAATGATTATTGTTAATAACTGTACTATAGGTGTATCCATTTAAAGCAGGGGAGCAATGAAATAACAGATTTTAAAAAGCCTTTTTGTTTTGGGTCACAAGCCAAATTATTTTTTCTACTTGTATTAGAAGAGCAGTATTTGGATGAGTACAGTGTTCAGATAGATGACAACAAAAAATCAAGTGCACCCATCAGTGAATTAGTGTGCTCAGTTGATTCTTAGTTTACTGAAAATTTTCAGTTGTCTTTAGGGTGCATGTTTAGGAGAAAGAATTTTTAAATGTCAGTAAAAGGTGAAGAAGACATCAATTATCGTTTTTATGATTGACCTAGTAAGAAAAGAAAAGAAAAGAAAAGAAAAGAAAAGAAAAGAAAAGAAAAGAAAAGAGGTGTTCGAGTCATAAATGGCCAAGTCTATGTGAAAACACCGTGGATGATCACAGTATTGTTTCTATGTGAGTACTGGCTCCACCATCATGTGGACCTTGAGCAAATTACTTGACTTTCCCCTTTGCTATTAGAAAATGGGGATAATTTTAGAACCTTCCTTACAGGGTTGATGTGAAAATTAGGTGATAATGCCTATAAAGCATATAAGTTTTCAGTCCCTATTAGTTGCTGTTATAATAGTACTATGAAGCTAAGATTCAATGCAGACCCTCCTCAATGAATACACACATAAACACCTCCCCTTCAGAAGAAACAAAAACGAGTGTACAGAGCATTGCAGAGTGACCTGGCTGCAAGCATTGGTTGGGATTTGGTGTCTTGGTCTGAGTGTGTTCTCTTGTTTTGTCCCATGGACAAAATGGCATCCTGGAGACACTGCCATTGCTCAGTTGGGATAAGACCATGGGCTAGGTACAAGTGTCATACCAATAATAATCTCAGTGGGTTGGTTTCTGTGGGTTTTTTTTTTTTTTTTAATAGAAATTTAACTTGATGAGTATATTGAGGCAGTGGTATAATATAGTATTTTTATATGATTTTCACCATGACCCATAGTCAAAATAGTACTAATTTTATGAGGTATCTGCTCTTTCCCCTCTTCTCTTCCCTTCTTGCCTGTCCTATTCTATTTCATTTTTTAGAAAAATACAGGTATACTTCATTTTACTGCACTTTACTTTGTTGGGGCTTTGCAGATACTGCATTTTTTAAAAACTGAAATTTTTGGCAATCTTGATGAGCACTATTTCCCCAACAGCATTTGAAAAATTGCTCACTTCATCTCTGTGTCACATATTGGTGAATCTCACAATACTTCAAACTTTTTCATTAGTATTATACTTGTTATGGAGACTGTGATCAGTGATTTTTAATGGAACAATTGTAATTATTTTGGAGGTGCCACAAACTGTGCCTATATAAAACAGCAAATTTAATTTTAAAATGCTGTGTGTGTTTTGACTATGCCACTGACCTACTATTCTCCCATATATTTCCCTCTTCTTGGACCTCCCTGTACTCTGGAGACAATAATAATGAAATTAGGCCAATTAATAACCCTACAATGGCCTCTAAGTGAAAAGATAGTTCATGCATTTCTCAGTTAAAATCAAAAGCTAGAAATGATTAAGCTTCGTGAGGAAGACATGTCTAAAGCTGAGACAGATTGAAAGCTAGGCCTCTTGCACCTAACAGTTAGCCAAGCTGTGACTGCAAAGGAAAAGTTCTTGAAAAAAATGAAAAGTGCTAGTCCAGTGACATGAAAGATAAGAAAAAAGAACAGCTTTGTTGCTGATATGGAGATTAGAGGTCTGGATAGAAGATCAAACTAGCCACCAATTCCCTTAAGCCAAAGCATATTCCAGAGCAAAGCCCTACATCTCTTCAATTATGTGAAGGCTGAAAGAGGTAAGGAAGGTGCAGAAGAAAAATCTGAAGCCAACAGAGTTTGGTTCATGAGATTTAAGGAAAGAAGCCATCTCTATAACAGAAAGTGCAAGGTGAAGGAGCAAGTGCTAATGTAGAAGCTGCAGCAAGTTTTCCAGAAGACCTAGCGAAGATAATTAAGTAAGGTGGTTAAACTAAAAAACAGATTTTCAGTGTAGATGTAACAGCCTTATTTTGGAAGAAGATGCTATGTAGGACTTTCATAGCTAGAGAAGAGAAGTCAGTGTTTGGCTTCAAAGTTTAAAAGGACAATCTGACTCTCTTGTTAGGGTTAACGCATTTGGTGGCTTTAAATTGAAACCAGTGCTTAACATGGTTTATTGAGTGATTTTTTTAAGCTCACTGTTACTTCTCAGAAAAAAAAAAGTATTCCTTTTAAAATATTACTGCTTATTGAAAATGTACCCAAACACCCAAGAGCTCTGATGGAGATTCATTTTTTTCATGCCTGCTAACACAACATCCATTCTGCAGCCCGTGGATCACAGAGTAATTTCTACTTTCAAGTCTTATTACTCAAGAAATAAATTTCATAAGGCTATAGTTATGTTAGATAGTGATTCCTCTGATGGGTCTGAGCAAAATAAACTGAAAATCTTCTGGAAAGAGTTCACCATTCTAGATGTCATTAAGAATATTCATTATTCATGGGAAGAGGTCAAAATATCAACAATAACAGGAATTTGGAAGAAGTTGATTTCCAACCCTCCTGGATGACTTTGAAGGGTATCAAGACTTCAGTGGAGGAAGTAATTGTATATGTGCTGGAAAGAGCAAGAGAAATAGGCTTAGAAGTGGGACCTGAACATATAATTGAATTGCTGTGATCTTAAAAGATGCTTACTCCTTGGAAGGAAAGTTATGACCAACCTGGATAGCATACCAAAAAGCAGAGACATTACTTTGCCAACAAAGGTCCATTTAGTCAAGAATATGGTTTTTCCAGTAGTCATGTATTGATGTGAGAGTTGAACTATAAAGAAAGCTGAGCGCCGAACAATTGATGGCTTTTGAACTGTGGTGTTGGAGAAGACTCTTGAGAGTCCCTTGGACTGCAAAGAGATCCAACCAGTCCATCCTAAAGGAAATCAGTCCTGGGTGTTCTTTGGAAGGATTGATGCTGAAGCTGAAACTCCAATACTTTGGCCACCTGATGCAAAGAGCTAATTCATTGGAAAAGACCCTGATGCTGGGAAAGACTGAGGGCAGGAGGAGAAGGGGACAACAAAGGATGAGATGGTTGGATGGCATCACCGACTCAATGGATGTGCGTTTGAGTGAACTCCAGGAGTTGGCGATGGACAGGGAGGCCTGGTGTGCTGCAGTGCATGGTGTCGCAAAGAGTCAGACATGACTGAGTGACTGAACTGAACATGATAAAACATGAATGCATGAGAAGTTGTTTCTTATGGATGAGCAAAGAAAGTGTTTTCTTGAGATGAAATCTAGTCTTGGTGAAATGCTGTGAAGATTGTTGAAATGACAACAAAGATTTGGAGCAGTACATAAATTTAGTTGATAAAGCAGTGGCAGAGTTTTAAAGAACTGACTAATTTTGAAAGTTCTACTATGGTTGAAATGCTATCAAACAGCATTGCATGTTACCGAGAAATAATTCATGAAAGGAAGAATTAATCAAAGAGAGAAATCTCATTGTCATTTTTTTTAGGGAAATTGCCACTGCCCCAACCTTCAGCAACCACCATGCTGGTCAGTCAATAGCCATCAACATCTAGGCAAAGTCATTATCCAGCAGAAAGATTGTGATTCACTCAATGTTCAGATGATGGTTAGTAGTTTTTAGCAGCAAAATATTTTTTAAATTATGTACATTTTTCAGACATAATGTCATTTCACACATCATAGGCTATCAGTTCAGTTCAGTTCAGTCGCTCAGTCATGTCTGACTCTTTGCGACACCATGAATCACAGCATGCCAGGCCTCCCTGTCCATCACCAACTTCTGGAGTTCACGCAAACTTATGTCCATCGAGTTGGTGATGCCATCCAGCCATCTCATCTTCTGTTGTCCCCTTTTCCTCCTGCCCCCAATCCCTCCCAGCATCAGAGTTTTTTCCAATGAGTCAACTCTTCCCATGAGGTGGCCATAGTACTGGAGTTTCAGCTTCAGCATCAATCCTTCCCAAAGAACACCCAGGACTGATCTCCTTCAGAATGGACTGGTTGGATCTCCTTGCAGTCCAAGGGACTCTCAAGAATCTTCTCCAACACCACAGTTCAAAAGCATCAATTCTTCGGTGCTCAGCTTTCTTCACAGTCCAACTCTCACATCCATACATGACCATTGGAAAAATCATAGCCTTGACCAGACGGACCTTTGTTGGCAAAGTAATGTCTCTGCTTTTCAATAGGCTATAGTATAGTGTAAATGTAACTTTCCTATGCATTGGGAAACCAAAAAGAAATGAGTGACTCACTTCATTGTGATATTCACTTTATTGCAGTGATCTGAAACCAAACCCACCATATCTTCAATATGTGCCTGTTTTTGGTTTCACCAAATTGATTTCACCTCCCTGCCCCAACCCCACTGAAGGATCTCAACCTTAAGTTTGAAAAACATACTATAATGAACACTATTCTCTACTGATTTCCTCAGGTCATCTTTGTTCCTTTATTTATTTTTTCAGCAGCTTTGTAATTCCATCTCTAGATGATATTGTTGCTTTATATGATGTTGTTTGGTCGCTAAGTCATGTCCAACTCTTTTGTGACCCCATGGCCTGTAGCCCTCCAAGCTCCTATGTCCATGGTCTTTCCCAGGCAAGAATACTGGAGTAGGTTGCCACTTCCTTCTCCAGGAGATCTTCCTGACCCAAGGATCAAACTCACGTCTTCTGCATTGCAGGTGGGTTCTTTACCACTGAGCCACCAGAGAAGCCCACTATTATATAATAGAAGAATTTTATTGTCAGGAATGAGTTTCTAAGCTGGGTGAAAATTTTGTTATGTATAGGTTTTCAGAGCATGTTGAAATGTAACCTCAAAAGCACAGAATTTGAACATAGTGAGGGCCTTTTTAAAGTTGAGGGTCAGGCCATACCATACTGATGCTTCCCCAGAGGATTTCACAATATCTCAGATGCCGGCTTGTACTTCCTGTACCTGAGGAGAGTCACTGGTATGAAACGCCTTTAGATGACTGACCTGGGGCTTTTCACGTCCTCCTTCAACCCCTTTGAGTCTGCATAGCCTCTATTACTGCTCCTTGCAGTGTTCTATAAAAGTTACTTGAGAAGGAGGAGGTGGGAGGAGAGGCTGGAATCTGCTGATTATAGCAGCATCTCATGGCCAGAGATGTTCAAACCTGCAAGATAAAGAAGTCTTGAATGTTCCTCAGTGCTGACAAATATCATACCAATAGGATTGGTTGAGAAGCTGGCATTAGGGCATCAACCTCAGTGCAGCTTATGTGTGAAGATGGTCAAAACCCAGAGAGATATCTCTGTCTCTTCACACAATCCTATATACCATTTTTGTACATCACATCTCTTTAGTGAGATTGTAACTCCTGAAAGTAGTAATACGTCTATGTTTTGTCTCCCTCCATAGAGGCATGTGCACTGTTCATATCAACCCATGTTCAATCCTCATGGGTTGAAGGAACAATATGCTAAATATTTTCCAGTCTGCTATTCAATTTAGCTGTAATGTAAAATTCTCCCCCCTCCCCGCCTCCAGAACCTGGGCTAATTAAACTAGATTTTAAAAATGTTCAAAAGTGGGACTTCCCTGGTGGTCCAGTGGCTAAGACTCTGAGCTCCCAGTGCAGGGGGCCCAGGTTCGATCCCTGGTCAGGGAGCTAGATCCCACATGCTACAACTAAGACCCAGAGCAGCCAAATAAATAAACAACATTAAAAAAAAAAAAGTTCAAAAGAAATGTAGAAAAGCTGACAGCTTATGGATGTGCATGATTAGTTGGTTATTTGGAGGAATAGGGGTGTTTGAAGTCTTTCTGATGACATGAATAGAATGTGTGAAACTTGTAAGCATTCAAACCATTCATAAACCTTTAAATATCTTGGCAATTTCATTATCAAAATTACAGAGGTGTTGAGGGAAACTTCTATCATAACTGAATGCTTTTTATAATAAGAGTATTACATATTTATAGCCAGGAATAACAGGAAAAAATATTTTCCTTTTGAAAAGAAAAAATATGAAAGATAGCACAGTTAATATAAATATGGCCAAAAACTACAGATCTTAAAATAGGTCTTATCTATCATTAGTGATGAGAGAAACTTAACAACAAGCAGGGCAAATTCTTCACCAGACTTTTGTTCTTTCCTTAGCAGTATCAAAGTGACTACAATAGAAGAATGGATTAGGATGCAAGCTCCCTTTTCAAAATATTTGAATAGTTTTCAAAAAGGGCCAGTTTGCAAATGTAGTTCAGGAAGGAAGTAAAGTTGCCCCTGAGCTTAAACTTTATATGCCAAATTGCAGTAAAGATCATGTTTTATGATAGAGTTAACATAAATACATGAACCACTGGGGTTCTCGGGAAAGGACCAGGGAATGAAGATGTGACTGCAGGAACAGGTCCTCCAGTTTTATTTTCCTCATTTGGTTGAGTCCACTTATCTCTAATGATTCTTTAAATAAAAGGGAAGTAACTCCTTTCCTTTAGTTTCCTCTGAACTAAAGAGAAAAATGTAAGGCTTTGGAAAAGACCTCTAGTCTGTGGGTTTCATTTAAAGCAAAACAAGAGCAGACTCTAGCTATAATTTCATAAAGGACAATGGTAGTCATACCACCCAAAGAATGGGTGACTCACCAATTGTACAGGTACAGCATACACTAGAAAATATTGATGAGCTAGGGCCAACTGCAGGTTAAAGATGGAACCTTACTCACAGCACAAATGCTGTCAACTGCCTTGTGGTTTGAAGAATGATTCAGAAGAGCTTTAGATGAAAGACAAAGCGGCCATTGGAATACTGGCAAACTAGAAGCCTGAGCTCCTTGGGAACTTTGGGCTTGCCAGGTGGTCACTTTGGCATTTTAGGGAATGGGTGAGAGTGTGTATATAAAATCTGTGAATGTAGCTACCGGAATAATAAGAGGTTTCCAGAGTTCATTCATCCATCAAACACAAGCTGAGTCCCTACTCTGGGGATTATATTTGTTTAATTGATGGGCAAAGGCAGAAGCCCAGATCCTTATTGGCTATCTTTAAATGCCTGAAGTTTGGAGCGCTCTTCTTCCCTGTTCTCTTTCCCCAACTTCCTTGTTCTCCAATTAATCCCTCTCCAACTCTGCACACCAGCTTCTAACTCCAACTCATGATTCAGTTTTCAGCTTCAATGTGACTTCCACAGAAAAGCTTCCACACCCCTCCACCCCATCCTTCCCCAAAATTTGGCTGGATTCTTCTGGTACAGTATGTCATTACTTTCCTTCCCAACACTTAACACAGCATCAAATAAATCTGTGTAATGATTCATTTAAAGTCTGCCTTCTCCACTGGGCAGAAAGTTCCGTGAAGGCAAGGACCAGCCTGTCCTATTCCCTGTGTCCTAATGGCCTGGACAATCGCAGAGCAAGATTAAGACACTTAGAGAACCTGCTGCCTCCTAGACCATTCTTTGGCAAGTAAGAGACAGGAGACATTTTATTTTTGCATATGCCATGATGTTTTAAATCAAAGCGATGGCTAATTTTCATGTGTGAATGTAATATTAGATAGGAAGAGAGATGAAAAGCTTTATCTTAATGTAGAATCTGTATTTTTTGTATAGGTGCTGTCACTGAAACTAACCACCTGTGTGGAAATTCAGAGAACTACTTTTGGATTTTAGGATCTTTCTGATTGTTAAATTCTGGACACACAGCTATTGCTTTGCTACAAATCTACCTGGGAACTAGTGTGGCTACCAAGTTATTTGTCTCCTCATGTGGTAATTTGCCCAGATTCACATAAGTAGTCAGTGGGAGAGTTGAGATTCCAACTCAGGTCTGACTGATTCCCAGGTCTACCATCGTCTTTCATAGCAGGCAGGAGGAGTGGCAGAGGGAAGGGGAAAAAAAGGAGAGGAGAGAAAGTGGAGTCACGGTTTCTACCTTTGTGAGATTGGTTTGTATGTCTAAGTCTGGACTGTAAATGTACACCGCAAGATCTGGGTTCCTGATCATTATATTTTCATTCACTCATTCATACAGTTGATACTTATTGAGCGTGTATGGGTGATAGGCATTGAGCTACTGAGGTAAAGAAACTCCAGCTCATGGCCTTGAACAACTCCAAGGTCACAGAACTGCAAGATGGTAGTCCAACCTGGTCACTGCCGTGACAGAAGTAAGAACGGAGCCCTGAAGGGACACGGTCCTAGTACTCTGGGTCTCCACAAGTAAATTTGAGAGTAATAATTCTTTATTTTAGAACAATTATACATTCTTTAGGGGAAAAAAATAAAATATATCATTTTTGAGATGTCCCTTGAATGTACTCAACTAGAGAAATATTGCTTTATGTTCATAGGACAGGCACATATGCTGCATGTCTACATTGAGATTCTTGTATTAGAAAATGCACCCATACAAAAAATCCTTCTGTACCAAAGAGAAGCATTTAAACAGATTCTGCATTAAGATAAGGGTTTTCGTCTCTCTTCCTATCCAATATTATATTCACACGTGAAAATTTGCCACTGCTTTGATTTAAAACATCATGGCATATGCAAAAATAAAATGTCTCCTGTCTCTTACTTGCCATGGAATGGTTTTAAATGTGTTCTCTGATCTACCTTCTCAATCATGTGCTGTCTACTGCAAGTCCCATTTCAACAGATGGCACCTCCATCCTTCCAGTTGCTTAGGGATCTTTAACTCCTTTTCCTCAAGCCCTTCATTCACCTGATAGGAAATTTCATTCAGTATGCTAAAAAGATTTCCTGAATCTACTCTCATCCTGACCATCTCGGTAGGTGCTGCCATCATCCCTTGCTCAGATAGTAACAGCCTCCTCACTGATCACCCTGCTTCTGCCCTTGCCCACTCACTCGCTCTAGTGTATTCTCCACGCCAGCAGTCAGAATGGTGCTTTTACAACTCTCCAGTGGTTTTCTGTTTCATCCAGGGTACAAAACAAAGAATCCAGACAGGTCATGAAAGCCCTAAAGGATCATTCCTGTCACCTTTCTGGCCGCAGCCCTAACTCCCTCTTTCTCCATATCTAGCCATATCTCTATGGCCACATCTTGATTTTGTTTTGTCTGTCATGCTCCTGCCAAACCAGTGACTCTCAATGGTGATTTTTTTTTTCCCTCCCACTACGGGTCTTTTGACTATTTCAGTTGTTACAACTGGGACATTTTTGATATTTTTGGTTGTTGCATTTTGACATTTTTGGTTGTTAGGGGTGTATATTACTTGCATCTAGTGGGCACAAGCCAGGGAGGCTGCTGACCATCCTGTAATGCACTGGGCAGCCCCTACCACAAAGAATTATCTAGCCCATAGTATCAATAGGACTGAGGTTGAGAAGCTGGCTTATCCACATGTCTAACTGCTTCATCCTCTTTAGCTCTGGACTCAGATGTCACTCTTTCAATGAGTTTTTTTCTGATCATCCTATTTAAATGTACTCCCAATATACTCCTGATCCCCTTTATTCTACTTAACATTTTCCTTTTCATGACCCTTGTCACAGGCTCACATACTCTGTGATTTGCTTTTGCTTATTGCTTATCTTCTGGGAGAATACAATGGCACCCCACTCCAGTACTCTTGCCTGGAAAATCCCATGGATGGAGGAGCCTTGTGGGCTGCAGTCCATGGGGTCGCTAAGAGTCGGACACGGCTGAGTGACTTCACTTTCACTTTTCGCTTTCAAGCATTGGAGAAGGAAATGGCAACCCACTCCAGTGTTCTTGCCTGGAGAATCCCAGGGACAGAGGAGTCTAGTGGGCTGCCTTCTATGGGGTCACACAGAGTCAAACACGACTGAAGCAACTTAGCAGCAGCAGCAGCAGCAGCATTGCTTATCTTCTAGCTGACCAGTTGAATTATAAACATTAAAGCAAGTGTACTTGTCAGCCTTGTTTCCTAATGTAGCCCAGAGGAGTCCCCAGCAAAAGCAAACCCTCAATATATTTTGCTTCATAAACACATTTAATGCTCATGCATGAAAGACTAGTAGTAGAACTTTGATAAAGTAGGAACTTTGTGACCCTCACTTGCAGCTCAATATCCTCCTTAGGAGTACTTTAAAAGGAAATAATCATCTCATCAGAACTATCAGTTTGTATCATCTATTAAGGAACAGTTTGAAATTCTGGGTTTAAGGGTTTGGTAACCTTTTATTCTGTATTTTTTACTTCAAGTATTGATATTATTGAAATACTTTTGAAATAATTAGAATAATATCACCAAGAAGCTCTGTGTTTTGTTTTTCTCCAGGGATAAATGAAAGATGTCCATTCAGGAGGTTTCCCTTCTTTGTAACTATCAGAAACATTTACTTAGCAATTTCATAATTTGTCACCTTTCATTGACTAAATAATGCTCAAAAAATGGGCAGTAGAGAATATTATTTTTTAGACTCAAAATAAAGAGAAAGATCTTTTATCTTCCCAATGCTATTTTTCAGGCATTAATACAAATTTAGATTTTAGTGTTTGGTCCCTCTCAGCTTGAAATATTTCCAGACGTAATGAATTGGTTATTTCCTCTAAAAGTTCAATAGCCGTGATTCCCAGGTCTTTATACTGGTTTACATTTGATTTTTTTTCTTATTTTCACTCTGTGCTGAGTTTGCTTTTATTGGAAGATGGTTTTTACTAAATAGATACCAGTTGAGTATAATTTTTGGCCCTCAGGGGTCTATGTAGCCTGCTGTTTTTTCTAGAGCAATATTTGTCTCTCTGGAGAGAAAAGGTTCAAAAAATATTGCTTATTCTCACAATTTTGCAAATGTTTGCCTTCAGATCTCATAATTGCCCTCCTCCCAACCTGTTTCTATTCACAACACAATGTGAAGGTTGCTCATTACACAAGGAGTCTGGAAGTCCAGTACAAGGAAACTACACATTTTCAAGTAAATTACAGGTTTTTACAGATGATAGAAATTTGTTGTCTGGGCACACACTCTGGTTCTTTTCCTTCCTTCCAAACATGTAATACTGACTTTCTGTTTAAACGGTGTTCACTCTGTGTATGTCTCTCTTAAACCAAATGAAACAAAAACCTGGGAATCATTGTTGCCTTTGTTCTGATGGCACAGTAAGGTCAGTTGCGACACGAGGGAGGGAAACTGGCAAACAGCTTTTGACTTTTAAGTACAGTTTTCAGAATAAATCTTCAGGCAAATGCTCTGGAGACATCTCCACAAATGCCTTGTGATCTTCAGCTGGACTGTCAAGTTATTTTTCCCTTTCCCCCTCCACTTTTAAACATCAGCAGCTCTATTGCTTTTGTACAAAATAAACAGGCAGTGTTTTTGCTGGAGGTATGGGTGGGTAGGGTATAGAATCAGTAATTGCAGATGATTTCCATTATGATTTCTCTTTTCTACATTAAATAAACACCTTGGCAGGCAAAGTCTCTTTTTACTTTCATGATTTGAATATATCTAAATGAATTGTTAACTTTATAGGGGCTCCCAACAGTTCCAGGAGATAATGATGAAAAATTTTAATCTTAAGATTTGTCTTCATTTTTTTTACCTTCTTTCTTTTATAAAGTAAATTTATTCTTGACCAGGATTGGTAAGAACAGTTATTTTCAAATATTGAAATGATTTAAAATTTTCATTATCTGAAAATCATAGGCCTGGGAGATAAGTCCCAGACTTCCTATGGTCAACTTTATTTGCAGAAGAAAATAGAGCTAAAGTTTCACATGGATGATTAAGAAGTGGATAGTTAGAATGTATATGCATTATACAGACATATGGATGCCTTCCTCAAACTAATAATAACCAGTATTTTCTTAAGTTGTCTCTTTGAAGACAAATTACTCACTTGATACATGCGCTAAAGTATTTTTACATCTTCTACATAATAGAATGCCATGCATACATTAGTAATACATGTATAATCCAGTGCCCCATGCACATGCAATTAAACTTGTTCTTAAGAGTTTCTAAATGTTCAATTTTTCTGAAATAAACTGCAATTTAAATCATGCAAAATGAGCATTCAACAATAATAAAAAGACATAAAACACATCAGATTATCATTCTAGAAGGACTCTAGTATACCAACACAAACGTCCAGTTGAGGATAGTACACACAGTGGCAATTGTATAATTGAGTGAGCATGAGGCTGAGATATCCAAGGAAAAGTTTTTGCCAGGCTGAAGACAAGAACCAAGTGGAAGACACTCAGCTATTTGTCATAACCAGTGACCTTAAAGGAAAAAACGTGATCGTAGGTTCGTTTCCCCAAATGCTACACTATCTTGATGATTCATAGGGGGAAGTACAAGTTTTAAAAATGGCTTATGTTCAGGAACAAAAATCAGGTCTCTTTTCTGTTCCTATGGTGATATATTCCAGAAATTAAGAGTTGGTTCTCTGTCTGATCTGTCCACAGATGCATGGTTTCTTTCTTTAACCAGCTGTAGCTAATTGCATGAGGGCCGCCTCTTGTGCTGAACATGAAAAGGAAACCTGTAATTTATTGCAATAGACCATACCATTTCTGCTGTACAACTGCCTTTTCTGTCATGTCAATGAGTGTATTTCTTATGGTATATTGGCAGCTCAGAGACTGGAAAACAGCATTAGATGGAGAGAGAGAGGAGAGAAAAGGGTTTTAGAATCCCTTCAAGTACTTTACACAGAACTCAATAAAAGAATAAACTAGAAACAGAAATTCCCTTTGCAATCTGCCAGGGGGAAATTTTTGTCTGCTATTGTTTACACGCAACTCTTTGAATCAACTACATTGACTTAAGAAGATACAAATACGGGTGACATGCAGCTTACTATTAGTTTCTATTGAGCAACCCTCCTCACGTGCCTGGAGGAGTGGTCGGGGAGACCTTCACTGTAGTTAGAGCGTGGTACCCAACGTATCCTCCATACCCCTCATGGTTTCAAAGGGCTCAAAAGTTCAGTTAGGTATAACATAGGCACAAAATAACTGGGCCTGATATTTATGAACCAGATCTGTCCACCAAGGTGTTTACTAGAAATTTAGTTCCTAATGAACTAGACTCTGCCCTGCCTTAAGGCCCACTTGTAAATGCTTGTCAAAGTGGTGCCCTTCTTTTGTTGAGTGGAAATTCAAATTAAAAGACATGCTATTTTGCAGGAGTGGAAACAAACAAGTTGAGAAAGTGCCGTGTATGTTTTCCAGTTGACTCACAGCCCCCTCAATAGTTCTTTTGTGTGAGGGTGGCAAGTTTTCCCCTGAAGCTCTGACAAGTGTCAAGAAGGGAGCCCTGCGGATGCTGATTCCCAGACAGTGGGCATGGAAACTCCACAAGGGTCTCCAAACATAGCTGTTCTCATTATGTTGGTTGCACATAGTACCTGTTGTCACACAAGTTGGTTGATTGAAACCCCTGTCCCATCATGTCAATAGTTTGGGGAAGATTCCAGTTAATCACAGAGTCCCTAAGGGCCATCTATCTGCCCATCTGCCTATGACTGGCTCTCCAGATGCTCGCTGGAATTGTTTCCAATCTGGGTTACTTTTCAGTACCATTTGAATCAATTAAAAATACCCAGTTTTGCTTGTATGGCTTCAGAAGCAAATCCTGCTACATGTTTTTTCCTGTACATTGTTAGGCAATGTAGCACTAAGGAAATTGGTAAATTATGTATATGTAAGCTATTAAGACTGGAGAAGAAAATGGCAAACCACTTCAGTATTCTTGCCTTGAGAACCCCATGAACAGTATGAACAGGCAAAACGATAGGATACTGAAAGAGGAACTTCCCAGGTCAGCAAGTGCCCAATATGCTACTGGACATCAGTTGGAGAAATAATTCCAGAAAGAATGAAGGGATGGGGCCAAAGCAAAAACAATACCCAGTTGTGGATGTGACTGGTGATAGAAGTAAGGTCCGATGCCGTAAAGAGCAATATTGCATAGGAACCAATCACGATGGTGTGATCACTCACCTAGAGCCAGACATCCTGGAGGTGAAGTCAAGTGGGCCTTAGAAAGCATCACTACGAACAAAGCTAGGGAGGTGATGGAATTCCAGTTGAGCTATTTCAAATCCTGAAAGATGACCCTGTGAAAGTGCTGCACTCAATATGCCTGGTCCCATCACTTCATGGGAAATAGATGGGGAAACAGTGGAAACAGTGTCCGACTTTATATTTCTGGGCTCCCAAATCACTGCAGATGGTGACTGCAGCCATTAAATTAAAAGACGCTTACTCCTTGGAAGAAAAGTTATGACCAACCTAGATAGCATATTGAAAAGCAGAGACATTAGTTTGCCAACAAAGGTCCGTCTAGTCAAGGCTATGGTTTTTCCAGTGGTCATGTGTGGATGTGAGAGTTGGACTGTGAAGAAAGCTGAGTGCCGAAGAATTGATGTTTTTGAGCTGTGGTGTTGGAGAAGACTCTTGAGAGTCCCTTGGACTGCAAGGAAATCCAACCAGTCCATGCTAAAGGAGATCAGTCCTGGGTGTTCATTGGAAGGACTGATGCTAAAGCTGAAACTCCAATACTTTGGCCACCTCATGTGAAGAGTTGACTTGTGGGAAAAGACCCTGATGCTGTGAGGGATTGGAGGCAGGAGGAGAAGGGGACAACAGAGGATGAGATGGCTGGATGGCATCACCGACTTGATGGACATGAATTTGAGTAAACTCCGGGAGTTGGTGATGGACATGGAGGCCTGGCGTGCTGCGATTCATGGGGTTGCAAAGAATAGGACACGACTGGGCAACTGAACTGGAACTGGAAGCTATTAAGAAATAACTGAACAACATATTAGAGTGTGTTTAAGAGAAAAATACCATTGAACTCTACATACATAATATGAATCAAATATGCATGTGTATATACAAGGATGTATATATACCTATATATATGCATACATTACATTGCAGTAGTCAGTGATGGTTAATCAGATGAATGTTTGCTAACTGGAAAAATATAATATGATTGTGTACATCCCAATTCACATGATACCTATTTTTCATTCTTTGTGGAAATAAGGAATAGAGAAGGGACTTTTCAAAAACCTCAAAAAGTGAATAGTGACCAGTTTTCCAACCACAGCTCTCACAAACAAACTTCTGTTTTTGATTTCCTATACTACTTTTCCATAGGGAAGTTGTCCTTTCCATTCCACAGGAGGGAAAAGAAAACCAGAGCCATCTTACAAAATTACACAACTTGTTCTATGACAGTATAAACCTTTAAGTTATAGAAAGTCTAGAATTGTTTTAATATTACTAAATTCTTTTCATTTTCAAGCTCTTTTGGCTAGAAACCCAATGTTTCTGCACTAGAAAAGTTAGAGAAAGAATACACTATACTACATGATTCTTAAAATCTGCACTATAAGTTTAAAAATATTTAATTTTATCAACGCTTTGAAAATTAACACCACAAACTTTTCAAATATACTCTCAGAGAGGCTTTTCAGGAATTGGTTTTAACACAAGACTTCAAAAATTTGAACTATACTTGATTAAATTGTACTTAATTCAAGAATGTATTTAGTTGTTAAGATTACTAATGGAATTTGTTAGTTTTCAGGGTTTGTGAAAATGCATTATATTCTTAATGTTGGGCTTCTTGAAATGATTGTTTAGTCCAGAACTAAATATAGTTCTTCTGAGGTAGATTAATCCATGAATATCCATTCATTCTCAAGGCTGAAACAAACAAAAAATTATACCTTGATATGAAGAAGTTTCAGTTTTATTTGGAAGCCAGGAGTGGTCAACCCAAATTCATATGAGTGCAGAATAAAGTTCTATGTTCTGAGGTATAAGATTTAGTTGCTGTGGGTCAGCAGCAGAAGAGAAATTTACCTAGGAGTGCTGTCATCAAGGAAAGTTTCACAATGGATTGGAGTATTACAGCCCCTAATACTGCCTGGAAGTTAGGTGACCTTTGAGTCAGATTGGTTTCCTGAAGGCAGTATGCATCCTATCAACTGTTGCTTTGTGAGAATTTGTCAAAGGACTAATGACTATATAATTGGGAGAGAGAAAAAGTAGAAAGAAACAAGAGAATTGAAGAGACATTTGTTGAGCCCTCATATAACCAGACACTGGGCTGGAAGCTCTGCTTATATGTATTATGCCCTTAATGTTCACAATGATCCAGTTCATGCTCAGTCGCTCAGTCATGTCCGACTCTTTGAGACCCATTGACTGTAACCCCCCAGGCTCCTCTGTCCATGGAATTTTTAAGGCAAGGATACTGGACTGGGATGCCATTTCCTCCTCCAATGGATCTTCCCAGCCCAGAGATCAAACCTGCATCTCTTGTGTGACCGAATAAGATAGTTCATTACTCTTATTCTACAGATGAGGACACCAATGCTTGGGGTGACTTATGATATTGCTCATGGTCACAGCTAATAACTGTTAGAGTCAAGATTTGAACCTAAATAAGTTTCATTCCAAATTCCATACTCCTTCGTCTATAGCTACTGCTCTTAGCCAAGTCAACTTGGCAGACTCTTTTTGCAAATTTTTATCCTTTGCAGTAGAGAAGAATTATTAAATATATAGCAAATGTAACTTAATTTCTTTAGTTTGGTCCAACTTTCTACATGAATTCATTCATAAAATCCTTAGACTAAAATCCTTCTTTAGTTGTGTGTTTTGATTTGGAGTTCTGAAAATATGGTATCTTTCCTATTAAAAAAAAAAAAGTCCTAATCTGTATTAAGCAAGAGATAATGAGAGTGTATATACAGAGAAGGCAATTTAATTATAGAAAATTGTGGGGAGAACATCCTGAAGAGAGAGGTGACTCAGCATCCAGGCTCAGCCTGGCTACTCTGTTTCTAAATGACCTAAACCTAAAAAGAGAGATGTTCACTCTCTTTATTTACTTTTAACTATCTCTGCTTGCTTCTTTTCTACACCATAAGACTGTACAGAAGTCATCAGACAAACTCAATCTGCCTCATATCCATGAGGAATTGTTACAGAATAGTAGTAAAGTAATTTTGTTTATAATCTCAGAAAAAATATTGCTGTAATCGATGTTGACTTTGACTGATGCTCTGATCTTAGTAAGATTAATCTCAGCAGATTTTGGTTTGAATTACAATATCAATCCTTTGAGTTTTTGCTGCCTTCTAGTTTATGTGACAGAAATAAATATTTTCTGAATTTTATTTTACTGTTGGGTAGGAAGAATACCCCTCAAAATGCCATAGTAGCATCAGTTGGATACCAGGCAGTTGGATTAGGGTATCATATGAGTTGACACTGGGAGGGATTGAGGGCAGGAGGAGAAGGGGACAACAGAGGATGAGACGGCTGGATGGCATCACTGACTCGATGGACGTGAGTCTGAGTGAACTCCAGGAGTTGGTGATGGACAGGGAGGCCTGGCGTGCTGCGATTCATGGGGTCGCAAAGAGTTGGACACGACTGAGCGACTGATCTGATCTGATCTGATACAAATATACTATATATATGTGTGTGTGTTTGTATATATATACATAATAGGGTACTATATAAAATAGACTTCGCTGGTGGCTCAGATGGTAAAGAATCTGCCTGTAATGAAGGAGACCTGGGTTTGATCCCTGGGTTGGGAAGATACCCTTGAAAAAGTAATGGCAACCCAGTGGCAAGGGAATTCTTGCCTGGAGAATTCCCCAGATGGAGGAGCCTGGCGGGCTACAGCTCATGGGGTTGCAAAGAGTCAGACATGACTATGCCACTAACACATTATATTAATGTCATACAAATCTGGAAACCAGTCAGCCAATGGTCTCATTGGGCTGACACTTGAAGGCAAGGCTTCCTATCCTGAATGCAAATAAAATATCAGGCAAATTTATAGCTTGAGTTGACTACATGAGGATGAGTGAGGTACAAACATTCACACTTCTCCGTGAGTTATTTATCTTTAGGTGATTTTGGGGTGAGGGTCAGGCACAGCATATGTGAATACGGATTTACACATTTTAAGTTGGACGTAACTACCTTGCACCTGTTGGTGAATGACCTGGATAGATAAGGATCAGTGGCCACTGACAGTCACAGGTGGGAAATGTATGAGGAAGGTGGCACTTACAGGCACCAGGCAACCCTGCCCACATCAAAGTCCTGAGCGCACTTTGATTTCATAGCCCTTTCCATTGGCCTTTTATGTTTCTGTGACAGAGGTTTCTGTGGTTAAAATCAGATAGTGTATCTGCCAATCGCCCATTGAGGATCAGGTGCCCAGAACCATAAAGCAGTCTAAATAACACTGGAGTACCAGTGAGCTGCTTCTGTTTGTCAATGGTCCACACCAATGTCTCTCACCAAGATACTGTGTGTAAAAAAACTGTCAGAGCTATACTGATGTATGTTTGAAATAAGTCATAGTCATCTTTCAAGGAAAAAGTTTTTTTTCCTTGACATAACTGCTGTGTCTCCTTTGTTTCTCCCTCCCACACCCTTTGCAACACCATATTTCCCTTTGTGCTTCTGTGATGTACACCTCTGGCATGCTGGCTGAGTGTTTTCATGTGGTGGAGGAAACTCCCAGATTCCAAAATGGCCCTTCCTTGTAATTTTGACCCGTTATGAAGTGGTGTTCTTGCCAGACGTAAAACCAAGCAACATATGGAGGTGAAGAACACAGGCACTGCGTCAGAGTAAATGAATGCACTGATGACTAATCCAGCCTTTATTCTCGTCCAACACATTCCTTATTTCTGTTTAGGATACAAACTCAAACCTATGGCTGGAACTACTAGTTTTTCAAAGGAGAAGGCAAAGGTATTAGCTTTGGAGGCCAATTTTTACCATTGTTCTTGCACTGAGAAAAAAACAATATTACATTTAAATTATAATATATGCTAAAAAGAAACAACTCCTAACCATTCACAAAACTTCATGGCCTCATCCAGTCATTTTCAAAGTTTATGTATCTTTCATTTCACCATATGATGGAAAAGTTTCCTATCATGATGAAAACAAAGTCTCACTTTTGAGGAAGGATAGTATGTAGTATATTATAAGATACATATTATAGTACACTATTCTGTGACTCAGTGTTAAAAAAATCTGCCTGCCCAAGCAGATGTGCGTTCAGTCCCTGGGTTGGAAAGATCCCCTGGAAAAGGAAATGACAACCCTCTCTAGTATTCTTGCCTGGAAAATCCCATGGACATAGGAGCCTGGTGGGCTAAGTCCATGGTGTTGCAAAAAGTCGGACATGAGCTAGTGACAAAGCAACAATAACAGCAATTCTATTAATCACATATGTTAAAGGACTTCAAAATTAGAAGTTTTGGGAAGAAGATTTGATGTGCATATCTTTTCACCAAGAAAAATAGAAATCAGAAGTAACATCTAGTGTCCAAATGGCAAATGCATTTTGGTCCAATTTTCTGTTACTATATATCCCACCTAGACAACAGGTCCATGCAGCTGCAGACTACCAGCTGAAAGCTAACCAGTGCCTGTGCTTTCCAGCCAGAAAGAGTTTCCAGAATGCTCATGCCATGCCGTACTAGACTGTCATATTCTGGAAAGTTCACTGGAGCCTGAGAAGGATATCTTCAAGCTTAGACTGTCACCAGGCTTTTTATTCAACTCAGTAACTAGAATGTGTTGAAGGGAGTCTGTGCGTGTGTGTGTGTGTGTGTGTGTGTGTGTGTGTGTGTGTTAGGTGGGGGGTGATATTGGTGCTAAGGTTTGCCTTAAATGGAAATGCTAGGTTAAAACACACACACACATTCCTGACATCCTTGATTCCTCTTGCATCAGACTTTGGTGGGACAAGGTATGTGATACTCTATACCAACCAAGGTAAATGGCAAGATTTTTCAAAGCTTTGAAGGAAACAGAGGAAAACAATACCATGTCAAGTAAAGAAATAATTATATAATTTGGATTTTCAACTGGTTAAAAAAACTCAAGTGATTATAAGCCCCCATCCTGTATGTTAACTTTTCTGAATCTGACCCCTACCTCACTTTCCAAATAATGGCTATACTGCCGTGTGTACACAGTATATACCCTGCATCCTTTCAAAGAACTAAGCTTCATTCTTCCTGTAGTGACAGTGCAATGGGGCAATAATTGTCAAGTGGAAGTCTGTGGTGCTTTGCTGCTAATTAGGATCACCTGGAGAGACTTTCTAAACTACACATGTCCACTCTCCTTTTAATCAGAGTAATGAATTTCCCTGCTCCTTTTTAATAAGATGTAGGAGAAAGCAATGGCACCCCACTCCAGTACTCTTGCCTGGAAAATCCCATGGACAGAGGAGCCTGGTGGGCTGCAGTCCATGGGGTCGCAAAGAGTTGGACACGACTGAGAGACTTCACTTTCACTTTTCATTTTCATGCACTGGAGAAGGAAATGGCAACCCACTCCAGTGTTCTTGCCTGGAGAATCCCAGGGACGATGGAGCCTGGTGGGTTGCTGTTTATGGGGTTGCACAGAGTCAGACACGACCGAATTGACTTAGCAGCAGCAGCAGTATCATACACTACTACACAAAGTTCTCATCTTTATACATACTGCCTTATTTTTACTATTATGAATCAGAACAAGAAGACTTGTTTGGATAACCAATTTCAGGAGGGCCCTTTGTGGAGATTTCCAAAGAATCTTAGTAATATTTAAGAATTTGTTGAGAAGTGGCTATGCTTTCCTTTCTTTCATTTACTTGTTTTTGTTATTGTTGTAAGGTTCCTTGTAATAAGAACAGCCCCCAGAGACCAAGTTGTTGGCCCTTTGCTGCCTTTGAAGCCAATTCTTAGCTCCCTCCATCTTTTATGCTGTTGTTTTAAGACTTCTCCTTGGCACTTGCCATTTAAAATGTTTGAATTTTGCCTTTTGGGAGCTCTACCTTTTGTTCTTCCACAAAAAGTTTGATTAAATGAAGGCCTCACTCAAAGGCAACTGAAATTAGCCCTAAGTTTAAAAAATTCTAAGAAATAAAATCTTTTCTCGTGTCGGGAAACATTCTTCTTCCACCTGGTCCTCTGTCAATATCTCTAGCTACCCAGATGCTTTGTCACATGTCATTTCTCATCTGATATATCATATGTTTGTTTATTGGTTTATTGTACATTCCTCCCACTCACCCCACTGGAATGTAATCTCTGTGAAAACAAGGACTGTGTTTTTCTCTTTGTCTATTAAAATGGTATCTGGCACATTCTGAGTGTTCTCTAAGTACTTGTTGAATACTTGAACATTCAGCAAAGCAAGGACAAGTGTAAGAAATTGTTTTTCTCTCCTGAGAGAAAGACAAGGAATATCAGCTCTAGTGGCAAGTCTGTTGCTAGAGTAATAATTTAGTCTTTCAAATAATTTTAAGAATTATTAAAAACTATACAGCTCTAGAGAATTAGGCCTGATTTTCTAGTAAAGTAATCAAACTTCTGCCCCCAGATAACTATTGTCCTTTACTTGAAAAGATACATGTTCTTGAAAGAACATGTATCTTTTCAAGTAAAGCTCAGAATATTTGGGTAACATCTCTTTGAAATCACCTTAATGGCTATTTGTTAATCAAATTAACCCCACTGCTTAAAAAACATATTATTTAATTAATTTTTGAGTAGATAATATACTTACATGAATATTATTTAGATTATTTAGAATATTATTTAGATTCGAATATTATTTAGATTCCTATATTTAGGACTGTTTCAGATACCTTTCTTTTATTGATTTCTAGTTCAATCCCATAGTAGTCAGAGAACATAATTTGTATCATTCAAATTCCTTTAAATTTAGTTAGATTTGTTTTACAGCCTAACTATAATCTCTTTTAAAAATATTCTGCTTGCACTTTAAAAAAAAAGGTGTGCTTTTCTGCTGATAGTTAGTGTTCTACAACGTTGCTCAAGTCAGTTTGGTTGGAAGTGTTGTTTAAATCATCTACACCATTACAGATGTCTTGCCAATTTGTTCTACCTGTTATTGAGAGAAGGTTTAGGAGAAACCTCTGGTTGTAACTGTAGCTTTTATGATTTCTTACTGCAGTCTTATAAATTTTTACTTCATGTATTTGGAGTCTTTTTCAATGTAGAAACATTTAAAATATGTTACGTGATAAATCTACAATACAAGGTATTTTGCTTTAAGTAGTCATTTTTCAAGGAGACTTAAAATTGAGTAAGTCTTTTGTGTTTAGCCAGATGGTACCATTTCATTACTCACCATTCTCTGGGTAGATTTAGATTCCCATTTTTAATTATTTTCTTTCTGCCTAAATGATTTTCTTTCAACATTTTTTACAGTACATGTCTGTTAGTGACAAATTCTGCTTCTGTTTGCCTTAAAAACTCTTTTTTTTCACATTTGTTTTTGAAAAAAAATTGCTAGGTTTAGAATTCTAGGTGCCCTTTTTTTTCTTTCAGGACTTTAAAGATATTGCTATACTATCTTCTGACTTGCATTGTTTCTTAAAAGAAGACTGCTGTCTTTTTTCTTTGAGTACTTTTAGGATTTTTCTCTTTATCACTGGTACTAAGCAATTTCATTATGATGCTCTTCATAGCTTTATTTATGTTTCTTGCATTTTGGGGATTATTAGATATATGTGCTTATAGTTTCATCAGATTTTGAAATGTTCAACCATTGTTTATTCAAATTCTTGTTTTATTCTCCTGTTTATCTCTATCAGGGGCACTAATTATATGTATATTTGGTGGATGACCTTTTACTTTTATTTTTTCAGAGTTCTTTCTATGTCTAATTTTGGATAATTTTTATATTTATACCTTTAAGTTCATTAATCATTTCTTCTGTGTCTAATATGCTGTTAATCTCATTCAGGATATTCTTTTATCTCAGATATACATTTTTCATTTTCAGAAGTTTGATTTGATCTCTTCCATGTCTCCCATGTTTCTACTTAACATTCTTAATCTTTTCTCTAGCTTACTAAACAAAATGAATAATTTATAATAATTGTTTTAATATCCTTGTCTGCTAATTATATTAGTTGCATTACTTCTGGGTTAGTTTCAATTGATTTACCTTTCTCATCATTATGAATCATATTTTCCTGCTTCTTTGTGTGCTTGGCAATTATTGATCAGGTATTAGACATTGTGAATTTTATTTTGTAATGTACTTGTTTTTATATTTATATAAATATTTGTGAGCTTTCTTCTAGGGCACAGTTAAATTACCTAGGAAAAGTTTTAATATTTTGGGAATCTAGATTTTAAGCTTTATAGGCAGAATGGCATTTATTTTAGGGCTAATATTTTCCAGTATTAAAGCCATAGCTTTCTGAATATTTTACCTGATGTTTTTTGAATTATGAGTTTTTTCTACTCTGGATAATGAGAACAGAAGCTATTCCACGTCTTATGTGAACTCCAAGAAATGGTTCCTTGAATCCTTTTGGAAGATGGCTTTCTCCAGCCTTAGTTTCCCTATCTATCTTTTTATGCATCTCTCTGTCTCTCTCTCTAGCTCTCTCCTCTTCAGAACACAGAAACAACTAAAAGCAAGACAGACTGATTAGTTTGCAACTGCTTCCCTCCTATGTCCCAATGCCCTTGTCCCTGGAAATATCTACCTAAACCTTCAAATCCATAAGTCAGCATTTCCTGTTCTTGTTTTTAACTTTATTCAGTGGATTATTTCAAATTAGTAGTAGCTCCATCTTGCTTGTAAGATTTTGATTCCTGCAGAAAAATTTGCATTTCCCTCCTTATACCTAAATTCTTGACAAATTTTCTTGGGCTTGAGATTCAGGAAAACATAAAATTTCTCAGAAATGCCAGGATGGAATTCCATCATTATTTTATAGTCTCCCTTGCAGTTAAACTTGGCCATGTGACTAAGTATATGAGTGGAAGGAAATTGTGCAACTTCATTTCAAAAGAGGAAGCCATTTGCTCTGGCTTTTCTTTGTCCCCTTTCTTAGGGTTGTGAGGCTGATAAGCCAGCTGAGATAATGCTGGTGAGGACAGCCTACTACAAATGCCCAGGCTACAAGGTAGACAGAACCTGAGTCCCTGGATAGCCTTGTGGAACAGTTTCCCTGCAATCCTGAAGTGTTTTCTTTCTGGAACGTTTTATAGGAAAGGAAATTTATTTAATCTATGGTTTGGATTCTCTTTGATGTAACAGCTTAGACTCTAATACAATAGGTATATTAAATTCATTTATAGTTACCATTATGATGGATAAATTTGATCTTAGATCTGTCATGCTATTTTATACTTTTTATTTTTTACAATTAAAGAAATTTACTTATTTTCTTTGTTTCATGTATATAGGTATAATTTTTCAGGAAGATTTGTATTTTCTTTTTCCACTGATTACCTTTGTAACAATTTTCTTGTTTTCTTTTTCCTCTCACAATTGTTTGGGTGTCATTTCTACTTCTTCAAAATACTTACATTCTATTTTCTACCAGTTAAATACAGTAAATGTTTGCTCTCTGTTCAACTGTCAAGTTTTCCTGGCCATCCTTTGGTTGGCTATCGTTCATCTCTAATAGTATCCTCAATAAGGGCTCATGGTAAAAATATTCCTTGAGTTCTTTCCTGTTGAAAACTGTTTGTCTACATCCTTTATACTTTCTGGTATATAAAGTATATACTTTATACTTTTTATATTTTTTCCCTTGAGCATCTGTAAATTTATTCAACTCAGAATATGGATATAAAGAACTCAACCATTTTTGCCCCCAAATACTGTTATAATTTAGACCCACTTTCTCAGAGACTATAACATAGCATGCTGATTTACAAAGTGATCATGAGAAAGGATAGAGAAATCATATTTTGGTTTTAGATATACTTGTCATTGACTTGTATCTTTAAGAATTACATAAGGACAGAACACTGCCTCAGGGAGGATGAGAAACGCAGATAATAAGAATGTAGTCTATACCTGTAATTCTTGTGTATATACCTTTAAAGATAAAAGAAGAAAATGTTTATAATGTCATTACACTAACCAAGGATATAATTTAAAACTCTCACACCTTTACTGTTCAAATGAGTCTATTTATTGTTAGAGCAGTGACCCAGGAGGGAGGTCATGTGGACAGAGATTAAACCACTTACTATGTTTTTTTCATTTACATAGGAGGGAGATGGTGGACCTCATATATTACTTCAAGTTTCTTGCAAATTCTTTGAGGTAAACCAACTAAAATAGTTTTACATTTGATAGTGACATATTCATAATTAGCCATGGATAATTCAGGGTATTTATAATTAATTACATTTCCTCTGCAGTAAAGCTGAGATGGCTAAAGACAGTCATTTCATCATACGTGGCAGAAATTTCAATCAATCCTTACAAAAATCTTCTACTTTTAACTTGGATTTCAAATTTCATCATTGCCATATAAAATGTTGTGTGTCTTCTGAGAGTATTTCTATATGCAGCTCTTTACTGTTCCTTTTCTTATTTATTTATTCAACAGATGATTTATTGGGTGCCTACTATATGTCATGCAGAGAATCAAGAATGTACCAAAGTCAGACAAAGTCCTGGTTCTCCTGGACTTTATATTCTAGTGCGGAAGATAGATAGACAAGACAATAAACCAACCAATCAACCAGCCAGATACCACATTTTTATTAGAAACAATAAGCATGAGTAGGGATAGAGCTATGGAAGGAGTACCGCCTCAGATAAGGGGGTCAGAGAAGCTTTCTCTGTGGGAATGAACAGAATCCTAAATGTGAATAGCTGGGGAAATATGTTCCTGGCAGAGAGAAGTCTAAGAGCAAATACCCACACTAGGAACATGCTTAGGTGTTCTGGGAATAGCCAGGAGGCTGCAGAAGCCAAGGAAGCAAATGCAATAGGAGAGCTCATGGAAGAAGGGGGTGGGGATTTTATAGGATCTTGCAGGGCTTCCCAGGTGCCTCCACAATGAAGAACCCACCTGCAATGCAGGAGATGCAGGAAGCAGGAAGATCCACTAGAGGAGGATACGGCAACCCACTCCAGTATTCTTGCCAGGAAAATCCCATGGACAGAAGAGCCTGGCAGACTACACTCCATAGGGTCGCAAAGAGTTGGACATGACTGAAGTGACTGAGCATAGGGCATAACAGGTGCCATGGGCTTTAATCTATGGCAACAATGGATTTATACCTATGAAAAGACTTCTACACTGAGTAGAAGGGTGTCATGATTTAGTTTACATTTTAAAAGAACTCCTGACTGGGACTCCCCTGGTTGTCCAGTGGCTAAGACTCCACACTCCCAATGCAGAGGAGGCCTGGATTCAATCTCTGGTCAGGGACCTAGATCCCATACACCTCAAATAAAAATCCTGCATGTCACATTGAAGATCCCACGTGTTGCAACTAAGACCTGGCACAGCCAAATAAATAAATATTAAAAAAAAAAAAAAAGAATCCCTGACTGCCATGCAGAGAACTGACTTTAGGGAGCCTGAGTGGAAGCCTAGAGACCAGTTAGAAGGCTATTGCAATAATCTGGGACAAAGGTGAAGGTGGATTGGCCAAAGATGGTTGAGAGAAGAAGTAGTGGACATTGCTTAGATATAGATGATATTTTGAAAGTTAGAGCCAATACATTATGCTGTTAGATTGAATGTAGTTATATGAGAGGAAAACCGTCTGGGTTAGTTTCAGCATTCAGCCTAAGTACACGGCTGAATGATGGCACCACTTATTGAGAAGGGTAATATGGGAGAAAGTGTTGGGTGGCATGGCTTGAGTGAGCTCAGTTATGACATATTAAAGTAAGATCACAACTAGGTTCCAAAGTGGAAAGGTTGAGTAGGCAGTTTCACATGTAAGCCAGAGTTCAATGGAGGGTTCAAGACTGGTGATAATAATCTGGAAAGTTCTTCACATACGTTCTATCTGAATCTATAAGACAAGACAAGGTCATGTGAGATGTAAATTGAGGTGAAAAAGAAGTATGAGGATTGAGCCCTGGGCCATGCCAACTTCTAGAAATAGGGAGGAGAAAGAGTCTCAACATGAAAGATTGAGAGGAGAGGGAAACCCAGGAGCATGGTGAAATAAGCCAAATGAGGAGAAGGTTGAAAGAAGTCAGGAGCAGGCTTGAAAAGTTTCAAGCTGGTTTGCACCATGGTTATGAAAGGTGCTATTATTAGAGGAAGCTGAGTGAAGGGTACACAGGAACTCTCTGAACTATTTTTGCAACCTCTGTGTGAGTCTAAATGTATATGAAAGTAGACATTTAAAAAAAATGGTTCAAGGCAGTTTCCAGAAGAGTGGCAAGCAAATGCCGTTGCGAAGTCAGTGAAGGAGAGGACTCGGAATTGAATGTTCCGTCTGGACATCGTTGACTTTACTAAGAGCGATGGCATGGAGTGGTGAGAACAAAAGTTTGATGTGAGTTGTTTTCAAGGGAGGATGGGAAGTGAAGATGTCAGGACAAGGAGTGGACACAATTCTTTAGAGTTTTACTACAGAGAGCAAAGAAATACTGTGGTAGACAGAAGTGTGAATAGGGCCAGAAGAACATCTTAAAACAGTTGAAAATTGAACTTCCTGCCACTTAAATCCTTATATTTCACTAGCCCCTGCCTCTTGTTGCAATACTTTAAATCACTTTGCTCTGATAGTTTTGCATTTTCTCTTGCCACTGATGAGTTTACTTCTTTTTTTTTTTCATTACCACTGCTCCTGCCCTTTAAAATGAGTTCCCTTGGCTATCACATTGTAGAAGTTTATATCATTCAAAGTGTCTGTCATGTTCTATCTTTCCAGAGACTGTTTTCTGCCCGAAAAAATATAGAACTAATTCTACTAACAATTTTAGAACTTTAAGAACATTATAATATTTGTGCAGAATTGAGATTCAGATGTGTGTGCGTCTGTGCGTGCGTGTGTGTGTGTATTTAGTGGTTAATCAACAAAACTCACTTAGGAAGTTTCACGGAAAGCAAGTGGCCCCAGGTGTTGTGAGGATACAAAAGAAATGGAACGTGTGTAAGGCTATGTTGCCTCTTGTCTTTGGAAGTCTGAGCACTCTAGTTAGCTGTGGTTATGGCCTAACCTAATGGGCTGACTCATTTCTGTGGCTGCTTTATAATTTTGTATCTAAAAGGACCACAGATTCTAAATACCTCTTCTTGTCTCCTTGAACATCGCCTGCCAACATTTGTAACTGAAGTCAAATAGGCATGGCAGGGCGATGCTTTTAACTGACAGCACACGCAGCATTTGGGTGAATGTAGAGCAGGGAAATACAGAGACTTCCCCTGTCCCAGTTGCTTGTCCAATTCAGCAGTAACAAAAGGCAAACCCTGAGTTTCACAAAGCGCTTTTAAACAGGGCAAACAGGCCTCTAAGCCAATGGTTTAATTACAGTATAGGGCATTCATTGTGGCAAACCATGCTTAGAATTTCAAACCACTCCATGTGCTTCTTGATAAAAAGGAAAGCGCACCCAAAAACCCACAAAGCTTCTCACACCCTGAAAAACCAATGATGTTACAGGACAATGTTCTGTTTGTTTGGCTTTTGAGTTTTCAAACCATCCCAATTTAACAAGAATTGACCAAAATTTGAGGGACTCTTTTATACCTTTTTCTTATCTTTTAGTCGACCTGCCTACCAGTCCCCTTGCCTGTACTCCCTCCTCTTTATTTAGGGTTTTTTGCTGGGAGGAGTTTTAGGTATGTATTTCTGATCATATCATTTCACCATTTTAAGACCCACTACCATCATCAGTCCAGTCAAAGCCTCTGCAAACCATGATTTCTTTCTTTATTTCCCCTCTACAAGCAGCCACTCTTGAGTACTTATATGTCTTTGTATGTGCATACAGACTTGAGTATTGTGTGTATGCTTGTGTTTTTAATTTGCATAAATGGTTTTGTTCTATCCATTTCATTCTTTAATTTACATTTTAAAAATTGAAGTATAGTTGATTTACAATATTATATTAGCTTCAGGTGTACGACATAGTGATTCAGTATTTTTGCATTATTTGTAATTTTTACAAATCTGATGGATATGAGTTATCTCTTTTACATTTATCTTATTACTATTTCCATTGAAAAACTCATTGTATATGCGCTAGTCACTCAGTTTTCCTCTCTGTGAACTGTCAATCCTTCTCCCGTCCCTTTTCTTTCCTGTTCGATTTCCTATGTTTTCTTACTGATTCTTAAGGTTGTGTGAGTATCTAGTGATAAATACCTTTTTGATATTAGAGAAAACTATTATATGCCAGATTTATGCCCATTGTCCTAATTAATAGGAACTTCTTCACTCTCAAATATGTTCTTAATTTAGAGGTTGCAAATAGCTTCTCCCAGTCTGTGACTGTTCTCTTGATGTAATCATTGGTGTTTTAACAGTTAAATCCATTAACTTTTCGCCTTATGGTTTGTGCTTTTGAGGTCTTTTAAAGAAGTCTGTTTTTTAAATCCAGTTTCATGTTGTTGAACATTTAGACTTATCCAGCTATTTACCATTTCAGGTCATGCAATACTGAACATACCTTGACACCTCTTTGCTCCCATGTGTGAGGCTATTCACTAAGTTATGTGTCTGTGTGGCTGAGACTGCTGTGTACTAAACAATTCCTGGCTTCTTTTCCTCTATACATTCAATGGCTGGAATATAGTCCATAGCTCCTATTACATTTGTTAGCTGGGTGGCATGTGACTTCTGGCCAGTAGAATGTGGGTAGAAATGATATATGATGTTTCCGGTATTGACTCATGAAAACTTCCCATAAAGGATTCTCCACTGTTTTCTTTCTTCTCCAGCTTTCTGGTTAGACACAGAGGATGAAGTGGAGAACCCAAGTCTGGGTGTTGCCACAGGATGGAAACACCTTGGGTCCTTGAATCACTAGACAGAAGGCCATCACTGAATGCTAGATTGGGATTTATGTGAGAACAGAAAAAAATTTTCTGTTCATCACCTACTAAAGTTCTGACGTTGTTTTATACTAGTGTGTTAATTTCCTAGAACTGCCATAAAAGAGAAAATGCCACAGACTGGGTGGCTTAAGTAGAAATTTATTTTCCCACAATTTTGGCAGCTGAAAGTCCAAAATAAGGTGTTGGCACAAGTTTAGTTTTCCCTGAGACCTTTCTCCTTGGCTTGTACACGGCTGCCTTCTTACCATGTCCACATATAGCCTTTCTTCTGTGCATGAACATCCCTGGTGTCTTTCAGTGGGTATCCAAATTTCCTTTTCTTACAAGGATATTAGTCAGATTGAATTACGATGGTCTATTTAGCTTCATTTATACTGAATTATTTCTTTAAGGAAATTTCCTCCAAATGAAATTACATTCTAAGGTACTGGCAATTAGGGCTTCAACATATGAGTTTTGAGGGGGACACTATTCTGTACATATCAGGCAGCTAGCAGTATTTACATTGGCCAATATTACTAAGCAGTGGCGTTACTAGATCCTGGGAACTTTGTAAGATACTGCAAAATTGCTCTCCACAATACTAATATTAACTTACACTCTCTGTAAGACCAGAAACTATAAAACGCCTAGAGGAGAACATAGGCAAAACACTCTCCGACATAAATCTCAGCAGGATCCTCTATGACCCACCTCCCAGAATATTGGAAATAAAAGCAAAAATAAACAAATGGGACCTAATTAAAATTAAAAGCTTCTGCACAACAAAGAAAACTATAAGCAAGGTGAAAAGACAGCCTTCAGAATGGGAGAAAATAATAGCAAATGAAGCAACTGACAAATAATTAATCTCAAAAATATACAAGCAACTCCTGCAGCTCAATTCCAGAAAAATAAATGACCCAATCAAAAAATGGGCCATTCATCTGCTGATGGACATCTAGATTGCTTCCATGTCCTGGCTATTATAAACAGTGCTGCGATGAACATTGGGGTACACGTGTCTCTTTCCCTTCTGGTTTCCTCAGTGTGTATGCCCAGCAGTGGGATTGCTGGATCATAAGGCAGTTCTATTTCCAGTTTTTTAAGGAATCTCCACACTGTTCTCCATAGTGGCTATACTAGTTTGCATTCCCACCAACAGTGTAAGAGAGTTCCTTTTTCTCCACACCCTCTCCAGCATTTACTGCTTGTAGACTTTTGGATCACAGCCATTCTGACTGGCGTGAAATGGTACCTCATAGTGGTTTTGATTTGCATTTCTCTGATAATGAGTGATGTTGAGCATCTTTTCATGTGTTTGTTAGCCATCTGTATGTCTTCTTTGGAGAAATGTCTATTTAGTTCTTTGGCCCATTTTTTGATTGGGTCATTTATTTTTCTGGAGTTGAGCTGTAGGAGTTGCTTGTATATTTTTGAGATTAGTTGTTTGTCAGTTGCTTCATTTGCTATCATTTTCTCCCATTCTGAAGGCTGTCTTTTCACCTTGCTAATAGTTTCCTTTGTTGTGCAGAAGCTTTTAAGTTTAATTAGGTCCCATTTGTTTATTTTTGCTTTTATTTCCAATATTCTGGGAGGTGGGTCATAGAGGATCCTGCTGTGATGTATGTCGGAGAGTGTTTTGCCTATGTTCTCCTCTAGGAGTTTTATAGTTTCTGGTCTTACGTTGAGATCTTTAATCCATTTTGAGTTTATTTTTGTGTATGGTGTTAGAAAGTGTTCTAGTTTCATTCTTTTACAAGTGGTTGACCATCAGCAGATGAATGGATAAGAAAGCTGTGGTACATATACACCATGGAGTATTAGTCAGCCATTAAAAAGAATACATTTGAATCAGTTCTAATGAGATGGATGAAACTGGAACCTATTATACAGAGTGAAGTAAGCCAGAAAGAAAAACACCAATACAGTATATTAACGCATATATATGGAATTTAGAAAGATGGTAACAATAACCCTGTTTACGAGATAGCAAAGGAGACACTGATGTATAGATCAGTCTTATGGACTCCGTGGGAGAGGGAGAGGGTGGGATGATTTGGGAGAATGGCATTGAAACATGTATAATATCATGTATGAAACGAGTCACCAGTCCAGGTTCCATGCATGATACTGGATGCTTAGGGCTGGTGCACTGGGACGACCCAGAGGGAGCGTATGGGGAGGGAGGAGGGAGGAGGGTTCAGGATGGGGAATACAGGTATACCTGTGGTGGGTTCATTTTGATATTTGGCAAAACTAATACAATATTGTAAAGTTTAAAAATTAAAAAAAAAATTTAAAAAATGGGCCAAAGAACTAAACAGACATTTCTCCAAAGACATACAGATGGCTAACACACACATGAAAAGATGCTCAACGTCACTCATTATTAGAGAAATGCAAATCCAAACCACGATGAGGTACCATTTCACTCCAGTCAGAATGGCTGCAATCCAAAAGTCTACAAGCAGTAAATGCTGGAGAGGGTGTGGAGAAAAGGGAACCCTCTTACACAGTTGGTGGGAATGCAAACTAATACAGCCACTATGGAGAACAGTGTGGAGATTCCTTAAAAAACTGGAAATAGAACTGCCTTATGATCCAGCAATCCCACTGCTGGGCATACACACTGAGGAAACCAGAAGGGAAAGAGACACGTGTACCCCAATGTTCATCGCAGCACTGTTTATAATAGGCAGGACATGGAAGCAACCTAGATGTCCATCAGCAGATGAATGGATAAGAAAGCTGTGGTACATATACACAATGGAGTATTGTTCAGCCATTAAAAAGAATACATCTGAATCAGTCCTAATGAGGTGGATGAAACCGGAGCCTATTATACAGAGTGAAATAAGCCAGAAAGAAAAACACCAATACAGTATACTAACACATATATATGGAATTTAGAAAGATGGTAATGATAACCCTGTATGCAAGACAGCAAAAGAGACACAGATGTATAGAACAGTCTTTTGGACTCTGTGGGAGAGGAAGAGAGTGGGATGATTTGGGAGAATGGCATTGAAACATGTATAATATCATATATGAAATGAATCACCAGTCCAGGTTTGATGCATGATACAGGATGCTCAGGGCTGGTGCACTGGGATGACCCAGAGGGATGGGATGGGGAGGGAGGTGGGAGGGGGGTTCAGGATGGGGAACATGTGTACACCCATGGCGGATTCATGTGTAAGGCAAAACCAATACATTATTGTAAAGTAATTAGCCTCCAATTAAAATAAATAAATTTATATTTAAAAAAAGTACACTCTCCACCCTTGTGCATAATAATTCTTATCTTTACATGTTTTGCCTTCTTTTGGTTTGGACAGACTTTTCCACTTTCCCCAGTCTGATGGGTATGAAATCTTTTGCTGGTCCTTTACTTTCTACTTTTACATAGTATTTCCTTTTCAGTGTATAATACTTAAAATTTTGCTTCTCATTTATTCTATTTGAGATCCTTTGTCTTTTAATTACCAAAGTCATTTATATTTATTATAACATTTACATTTTTCATAATCGTGGTTTTAATAGGACTTATTAATGCTATCTTATTTCATGTTTTTATTACCTAAACTTTTGTTGTTTTTCTTCTTTCTCTTCTTTTCCTCTTTTTTTCCCTATTCCCATCAATTTCCCAGCTACCATTTTGGAAATGTTTAGATTTTTATTCTAATTATTGTGTACTCATTTTTCTTATTTTCTGTGTGTGTGTGTGTGTATATGGGCATGCACATGTTGATAATTGCATATAGAGACACAGGTTGTTTACTCAGACTTATTTCCCATATCACAGTTTCCTTTTATATCTAGTTCTCTTTTTCTTGAAATATATCCTTCATATGTATTTTCAGACTGTTTTTGTGTGATAAACAATTTTGTGTGTCATAAGTGTAAAAAAAATTTTATTTTGCTCTTATAAGTAAACAGTAATTTATTGGATTATATATTCTGGTTTCATAGGTCTTTCAACACCAAAAAAAAAAAAAAATCTCTCCACTGTCCTCCTGCAACCAGGGATGCTACCGAGAAATTTTATGTTAATCTGATTCTTATTTCTTGGGTAGGTGAGATCCTTTATTCTATGGAAGCTTTTAGAACGTTTTTCTTTGATGTTCTTAAATGTTACTATTTGTGTTTCTAGGTGTGGCTTATTGTTCTTCTCTATTTGTTGTTATTCTATGAGACTTTGCAATCTCAGATATTACATTTTTATTTAATTTTAGTAAATTCCGGGCCATTATTTCTTCGAATGTTTTGATTACTTTGTTCTTTTTTTTTCCTCTTGGGATTTCAATTTTATAAATGCTGATATTTCAACTTCTTTCCCCATATTTCCTTATTGTTTTCTTATCCTTTCTCATATCTCTTTGTTATTTTCTGATGACTGACATATCCTTTATCTTGGCCTTGCAAGTTCCTAACTCATACTTCAGTAACACCCAGCTATATATCTAATCCATTAAGGACAATAAAATCAATACATTTTCATATCCTGTAACTACAACTGATTCCTCTTTATAACTGCTTTTTCCTTATACATGTTTACAATATCTTTCTTTGATAATATTTATTTTGGCTTTAAAATTTTGTGTTTCTGCTGCATTATGATAAATAAAAAGTATACAGGTTGGAAAGGAAGAAGTTATTTTCCTTTTATAAAAAGGGTATTATCATCTATACAGAAAATCTATACAGTAGTCTATACAGTAGTCTATACAGTAGTCTACTAAAAAGACTACTAAGTAATAAGTGCATCTGTGAAAGCTGCAAGACAAAAGGTCAATATACAAATAAAGAATATATATAATATAATAATAATATACACATATATAATAATATATACATATATTTTTATATACTAGCAATGAACAATCAGCAACTTAAAATTTAAAAAAATACCATATAAGCTGCATCAAAATATTTAAAATACTTAGGGATAAATCTGACAGAAGTGTGTACAACTTGAAAACTATAGAACAGTACTATAAAAATTATAATAGAAGAATTAAATATGAGAGATATAATACATTCCTAAATAGGGAATTGGAGAAGGAAATGGCAATCAACTCCAGTATCCTTCCCTGAAAAATCCCATGGACAGAGGAGCCTGGTGGGCTACAGTCTATGAAGTCACAAGAGTTGGATACAACTTAGTGATAAACCACCTCAACATTGGAAAAATCAATATTATTAATATATCATTTCTTTTCAAATTAATCTATAGATTCAATGCAACCAATCAAAATAATATCAAACTTACTTGCAGAAATTGAAATTTTTTTAATTTTATTTTTTTAGTTGAAGTCTAGTTGATTTATAATGTTGTAGCAATCTTTTCGGGAGAAGGCAATGGCACCCCACTCCAGTACTCTTGCCTGGAAAACCCCATGGGCAGAGGAACGTGGTAGGCTGCAGTCCATGGGGTCGCTAAGAGTCAGACACGACTGAACGACTTCACTTTCATGTTTCACTTTCACGCATTGGAAAAGGAAATGGCAACCACTCCAGTGTTCTTGCCTGGAGAATCCCAGGGACGGGGGAGCCTGGTGGGCTGCCGTCTATGGGGTCTCACAGAGTCGGACACGACTGAAGTGACTTAGCAGCAGCAGCAGCAATCTCTGCCGTACAGCAAAGTGACTCAGTTATCACATACGGACATTCATTTATTTAATATTTATTTACTTTTCTTTTCCGTTATGATTTGTGTGCATGCGTGCTCAGTTGTGTCTGACTCTGGGTGACATCATGGACTACAGCCCACCAGCTTCTTCAATCCATGCAATTTCCTACTCCATTTATGCTTGCCATTTCCTACTCCAATTATGGTTCATCACAGGATACTGAATACATCTCCCTGTGCTATACAGTTGGACCTTGTTGTTTATCCTGCCTATATATAATAGTTTACATCTTCTAATTCCAGACTTCCAGTCCTTCCCTCCCCTGACCCCTTCCCCCCTTGGTAACCACAAGTCTGTTCTCTATGTCTGAGTCTGTTTCTGTTTTGTGGGTAGGTTCATTTGTGCATATTTCAGATTTCTCATGTAAGTGATATCATACGGTATTTGCCTTTCTCTTTCTGACTTACTTCACTTAGTACACATGTACCATCAAGTTTTGGCAAATATATCAAGAAAATTCAGAGTAGAATAATAATTTTTTCAACAAATGGTACTGGAACAATTAATCATATGCAAAAAAGAAACTCTACCCTTACCTCAAAGGCTTCCCTGGTGGCTCAGATGGTAGAGACTCTGCCTGCAATGCAGGAGACCCGGGTTTGATCCCAGGGTCAGGAAGATCCCCTGGAGAAGGGAATGGCAACCCATTCCAATATTCTTGTCTGGAGGGGCCCATGGGCAGATGAGCCTGGCAGGCTACAGTCCATGGGGTTGCAAATAGTTGGACACAACTAAGCAACTGACACTTTAACCTTTACCTCATACATAATAAATACAAAAATGAACTCAAAATGGATTTTAAATGTAAAACCCCAAATGATGAAACACATAAGTGTTTTCTATAAGATTTTCTTATAGGATAAAAAGAGAAAATCTTAGTAACTTGGAAATTGGCAAAGATTCCTTAAATACTGTACCAAAAGAAGATGTGTAAAACTTAAATATGTAAATTAGAATTAACTTGAAAATTTTTTGAAGTTTTCCCTTTAAAATCATTGTTACAAAAATGAAGGTGACACAGATTGCAAAAAAAAAAGAAAAGAAAAAGGCAAAATACATAACTGACAAAGAACCTGTATCTAGAATATACAATGTTGCTCAGTCAGTAATTCGTGCCTGACTTTTTGAGACCCCATAGACTACAGCTCACCAGGCCTCCCTGTCCTTCACTATCTCCTGGAGTCCACACAATAAAATGAATCTATACATTCATATATAATGAATATATGATGAAGTCTTACAATTTGATAAGAAGACAACCCAAGTTTTTAAATGAACAAAAGATCTAAACAGATAGTTCATCAAAGAAGATGTAAAGATAGGAAATAAGCACATGAAAAGATGCTCAACATTGCTCATTATTAGAGAAATGCATATCAAAACTACAATGAGATATCACCTCACACCGGTCAGAATAGCCATCATCAAAAAGTTTGCAAACAAAAAGTGCTGGAGAAGGTACAGAGAAAAGGAAAAGCTCTTGCACTGTTGGTGGGAATGTAAATTGATACAGCCACTGTGGAGGACGGTATGGAGATTCCTTAAAAAGCTAGGAATAAAACCACCATATGACCTAGCAACCCCACTCCTACGCATATACTCAGATCAATTCAGTTCAGTCAGTTCAGTAGCTCAGTCGTGTCCAACTCTTTGCAACCCAATGGACTGCAGCACACCAGGCCTCCCTGTCCATCACCAACTCTCAGAGCCTACTCAAACTCATGTCCATTGAGTCGGTGATGCCATCCAACCATCTCATCCTCTGTCATCCCCTTCTCCTGCCTTCAATCTTTCCCAGCATCAAGGTCTTTTCAAATGAGTCAGTTCTTTGCATCAAGTGGCCAAAGTATTGGAGTCTGAGCTTCAGCATCCGTCCTTCCAATGAATATTCAGGACTGATTTCCTTTAGGATGGACTGATTGGATGTCCTTCCTGTCCAAGGGACTCTCAAGAGTCTTCTCCAACACCACAGTTCAAAAGCATCAATTGTTTGGTGCTCAGCTTTCCTTAACCCGCTCCAGTGTTCTTGCCTGGAGAATCCCAGGGATGGAGGAGCCTGGTGGGTTGGCGTCTATGGGGTCGCACAGAGTTGGACATGACTGAAGTGACTTAGCAGCAGCAGCAGCAGCTTTCTTTATAGTCTGATCCTCACATCCATATATGACTACTGGAAAAGCCATAGCTTTGACTAGACAGACCTTTGTTAACAAAGTAATATCTTTCCTTTTTACCAAGCTGTCTAGGTTGGTCATAACTTTTCTTCCAAGGAGCAAGCATCTTTTAATTTCATGGCTGCAGCCACCATCTGCAGTGATTTGGAGCCACCCAAAATAAAGTCTATCACTGTTTCCACTGTTTGCCCATCTATTTGCCATGAAGTGATGGGACCAGATGCCATGATCTTAGTTTTCTGAATGTTGAGTTTTAAGCCAACTTTTTCACTCTCCTCTTTCACTTTCATCAAGAGGCTCTTTAGTTCCTCGTCACTTTCTGCCATAAGGGTAGTGTCATCTGCATATCTGAGGTTATTGATATTTCTCCTGGCAATCTTGATTTTAGCTTGTGCTTCATCCAGTCCAGCATTTCTCATGATGTACTCTGTACATAAGTTAAATAAGCAGGGTAACAATACACAGCCTTGACGAACTCCTTTCTCAATTCGGAACCAGTCCACTGTTCCATGTTTTGTTCTAACTGTTGCTTCTTGACCTGAATACAGATTTCTTAGGAGGCAGGTCAGCTGGTCTGGTATTCCCATCTCTTGAAGAATTTTCCACAGTTTGTTGTGATCCACACAGTCAAAGGCTTTGGCATAGTCAATAAAGCAGAAGTAGATGTTTTTCTGAAACTCTCTTGCTTTTTTGATGATCCAATGGATGTTGGCAATTTGATCTCTGGTTCTTCTGCCTTTTCTTAAACCAGCTTGAACATCTGGAAATTCACGGTTCCATACTGTTGAATCCTGGCTTGGAGAATTTTGAGCATTACTTTACTAGCATGTGAGATGAGTGCAATTGTGTGGTAGTTTGAGCATTCTTTGGCATTGCCTTTTTTTGGGATTGGAATAAAGACTGACATTTTCCAGTGCTGTGGCAACTGCTGAGTTTTCCAAATTTGCTGGCATATTGAGTGCAGCACTTTCACAGCATTATCTTTTAGGATTTGAAATAGCTCAAGTGGAATTCCATCACCTCCACTAGCTTTGTTTGTAGTGATGCTTCCTAAGGCCCATTTGACTTCACATTCCAGGATATCTGGCTCTAGGTGAGTGATCACAACATCGTGATTATCTGGGTCATGAAGATCTTTTTTTTATAGTTCTTTTGTGTATTCTTGCCACCTCTTCTTAATATCTTCTGCTTCTTTTGGGTCCATACCATTTCTGTCCCTTATTGTGCCCATCCTAGGATGAAAAGTTGCCTTGGTATCTCAAATTTTCTTGAAGAGACCTCAAGTCTTTCCCATTCTATTGTTTTTCTCTATTTCTTTGCACTGATCACTGAGGAAGGCTTTCTTATCTCTCCTTGTTATTCTTTGGAGCTCTGCATTCAAATGGAAAAAAAAAAGAACATGGTGAAGACCATACTTTAGTAAATACCCACGAAAAACTAAAATAAAAGAACCTACAATAAAGGAGAAAAAATAAAAGAAACTCAACACCATTAATCATTAGGGACATGCCAACTAAACTACAATGGGATAATAGTAGATAACCACTGAATTGAATAAAATTGAGAAGGCTGTCCATATTCATATCTTTCTGCATATACCCTAAGGAAACCAAAATTGAAAAAGATACATGTATCCCATTGTTCATTGTAGCACTATTTACAATAGCTAGAACATGGAAGCAACCTAGATGTGGATCGACATGAATGGATAAAGAAGTTGTCATACATATACACAGTTCAGTTCAGTTCAGTTCAGTCTCAGTTGTGTCTGACTCTTTGTGACCCCATGAATTGCAGCACGCCAGGCCTCCCTGTCCATCACCAACTCCTGGAGTTCACTCAGACTCATGTCCATAGAATCGGTGATGCCATCCAGCCATCTCATCCTCTGTCGTCCCCTTCTCCTCTTGCCCCCAATCCCTCCCAGCATCAGAGTCTTTTCCAGTGAGTCAACTCTTCGCATGAGGTGGCCAAAGTACTGGAGTTTCAGCTTTAGCATCATTCCTTCCAAAGAAATCCCAGGGCTGATCTCCTTTAGCATGGACTGGTTGGATCTCCTTGCAGTCCAAGGGACTCTCAGGAGTCTTCTCCAACACCACAGTTCAAAAGCATCAATTCTTCAGCACTCGGCCTTCTTCACAGTCCAACTCTCACATCCATACATGACCACAGGAAAAAACATAGCCTTGACTAGACGGACCTTTGTTGGCAAAGGAATGTCTCTACTTTTCAATATGCTATCTAGGTTGCTCATAACTTTCCTTCCAAGGAGTAAGCGTCTTTTAATTTCATGGCTGCAGTCACCATCTTCAGTGATTTTGGAGCCCAGAAAAATAAAGTCTGCCACTGTTTCTACTGTTTCCCCATCTATTTCCCATGAAGTGATGGGACCAGATGCCATGATCTTAGTTTTCTGAATGTTGAACTTTAAGCCAACTTTTCCACTCTCCTCTTTCACTTTCATCAAGAGGCTTTTTAGTTCCTCTTCACTTTCTGCCATAAGGGTGGTGTCATCTGCATATCTGAGGTTATTGATATTTCTCCTGGCAATCTTGATTCCAGTTTGTGCTTCTTTCAGCCCAGCGTTTCTCATGATGTACTCTGCATATAAGTTAAATAACACATACACAATGGAATATTAAAGAAAGTTAAAATGAAGTTGCTCAGTCGTGTCCTACTCTTTGCGACCCCATGGACTGTACCCTACCATGCTCTTCCATCCATAGAATTTCCCAGGCAAGCATACTGGAGTGAGTTTCCATTTCCTTCTCCAGAGGATCTTGCTTACCCAGGGATTTAACCCTGGTCTCCCACATTGTAGGCAGCCGCTTTACTGTCTGAGCCACCAGGGAAGTCCTAATGGAATATTACTCAGTCATAAAAAGGAATGCATTTGAGTCAGTTCTAATGAGGTGGATGAACCTAGAACCTATGATACAGAGTGAAATGAGTCAGATAAATATCATATTCTAACGTATATATACAAAATCTAGAAAAATGGTACTGAATAATTTATTTACAGGACAGCAATGGAGGAGCAGACATAGAGAATAGACTTACAGACATGGGGAGAGGGGAGGAGTGGGTGAGATGTATGGAAAGAGTAAGATGGAAACTTACATTCTCATATGTAAAATAGATAGCCAAGGGGAATTTGCTGTTTGGCTCAGGAAATTCAAACAGGGGTTTTGTATCAATCTAGAGGAATGGGATGGGGCAGGAGATAGGAAGGAGGTTCAAATGGGAGCAGATATATGTATACCCATGGCTGATTCATGTTGAGGTTTGACAGAGAGCAACAAAATTCTATAAAGCAATTATCCTTCAATAAAAAAATAAATTTAAAAAATGGTAAAAGAAAAAAAAAAGAACATGGTGAAGACCATACTTTAGTAAATACCCGTGAAAAACTAAAATAAAAGAACCTACAATAAAGGAGAAAAAATAAAAGATGCTCAACACTATTAATCATTAGGGACAAGCCAACTAAACTACAATGGGATAATAGTAGATAACCACTGAATTGAATAAAATTGAGAAGGCTGTCCATATTCAAGTGCTGGTGGGGATGCAGAGCAAGTGAAATTCTTATGCACTGCTGGAAAACATGTAAAATGGTACAACTACTCTGAAAAAACAGTTCCACAGTTTCTTAAAAAGTTGAATATATACCTGCAGTGTATTCAACCATTCCACTCCTAGGTACTACTGACCCAATAGATATAAAAGAATGACTTGTACATGAATCTTCATAGCAGCTCTATTTGTAATAGCAAAGATCAGGAATCACCCCAAAGTTCATCAGCAGGGGAATGGATAAACAAGTTGTGTTATTAGTATACAAAGAAATACAATGAAAGGCATGAACAATTTATATACACAGCAGCATAAATTAATTTAAAATAACCATGCTCAGTGAAACAAACCAGGCACAAAACCGTGTATTTCATATTTCCATTTTCATAAAATTTGTGAAAATATAAACTGTAGTAACATAAATCAGACCAGTGGTTGCCTAGGGACAGACAGTAGAAAACAAATAGGGAGGGAAATCATTAGGAAATTCTTGACAGTAATGCAAATGTCCTTTATCTTGATGTGGTAATGGTATCGTGGGTGTATAAATATGTAAAAACTCATCAAATTGTACTCTTTAAATAGTAGTTTATTATACACCAATAATACTTTAATTTCAGTTAAAGCTGGAAAACAAAATAGGACAAATAAAAAAATATAAAGTTATCAGGCAATAGCATTTATAAAACTAAGGTTCTTTTTCTTCCTCAGGGCATTTGCTAGTTTGATTTACAAATATTTTTTCCCAGTCTGTGCTGTGTGTTTTTATTCTCCTAAGAGTGCCTTTCAGAGCATAGAAGTTCTTAATTTCAGTTGGCTCCAATTCACTAATTTGTTTTCTTTTATGAAATATACTTTTGGTTTCATGCCTAAGAACCCTTTGCCTAAACCAAGGTTGCAAACTTTTTTTACCCAAAATTTTCTTCAAGAAGTTTTATAGTTTTAGGTTTTACACATGGGTCTATGATTCATTTTTAGTTTTTTTTATATTTGGTTTGAGATTGGATCAAAGTACATGTTTTTGTATATGTGATCAATTTCCTAGAACAATTTATTGAAAAGACCGTTGTCTTTTGAGTTTGCATCTTTGTAAAAAATCAACTGACAACATATATGTAGTTCTATTTCTGGAGTCTAATCTGAGGGACCTATCTGATACATAGAGACTAAACAGATAGTAGCAGTCTTGGAGCTTGCGTCAGTTAGCCTCTGTAGGTTAGAAAGAGAAAAATTAGCTTCTAAGGTAATCAAATCGAGAGGTCAAGATCCCAAGAGGCTAAAAGCCCACTCAGAGATTTTTGCCATCTTAAAGAATTAAGAAAAAAACAAACAAACAGCAACAAAAAATGTTGAGTTCTCTTTCACCACCCAAGAGAGAAAGAGTGCTGGAAAACACTGAGGCTGTCACTGAGATCCTTGAAGGGCTTCATGCAGGTAAGAAAAAACCAGAAATAAGGCAACTTCAGTTTCAAACTCAAACCCAGAAAATTATATTAAAGCCCCTCTAGAGGAAGAAAACATCGTCCAGACTCTTCACAAGTTTTCATACACAAAATCTACTTTTAATAAAATTACCAGACAAGCCAAGAAAAATGAGCAAATAGCCAAAAGACAAAGAGCAAAGCTAGCCTATAGAAACAGATTCAAAGTAGATAGAAATTTCGGGATCATCAGGCATAAAATTTAAAATAATTATGGTTAAACACTCAGGAAACTAGATTACGAGTTGTAGAATTTCAGTTGAAAGTAGAATCCTAAAAATCTAATGGAAATGGTAGAATACAATAAATAAAACAATACTTCTGCCAAAAAATTTATACAAGCATTTGGGGAGTTTATTAATTGTATTTTATAAAAATAAGTGATTGAGAAAAGAGTGGTCTTTTATAATTTTCAGAAAAGAGTACCTTTCCAGAATTTTAAATTCCTCTCTCATTCCAAACTATCCCACACCTACTTCCAGCTGCTGCTGCTAAGTCACTTCAGTCGTGTCTGACTCTGTGTGACCCCATAGATGGCAGGCCACCAGGCTCCCCCGTCCCTGGGATTCTCCAGGCAAGAACACCAGAGTGGGTTGCCATTTCCTTCTCCAATGCGTGAAAGTGGAAAGTGAAAGTGAAGTTGCTTAGTTGTGTCCGACTCTTCGAGACCCCATGGACTGCAGCCCACCAGGCCCCTCCGTCCATGGGATTTTCCAGGCAAGAGTACTGCAGTGAGGTGCCATTGCCTTCTCTGACACCTACCTCCAGAGCAGCAGCTAAATCCTTCCCCTTTATTTGAGTGAAGGAGTTCCAAAGGGCCACAGACTCCTGGAGTCCCAGTTTCTCTCACAAGAGAAATCATGTTGAATTCCTTTTTCTTAGATTTGCTTCAAAGAGGAATCCCATGTGACATGAATCTTTCTTTACATTATTGACTGTCTCTGATAAACACAAGGTATAGACGGTACTAAACACTTAGAAATGGTTATTAAAGAATAAGTGATTCAATAAATTAAAAAGTCAAGAGTATTTTTCATTAATAGAATTGACTCAAATTTGTTTTAAAATTTTTAATGTTACTATTCTCACAAAATGAGGTTGGAAAATACCTTTCAACTATTACATAAAAGCCACCTCTTTTGTTTTCATTGTAAATGAAAAAATGTAATGATACTTCATAAATTTCAATGTGTAAACCAATGGGAAATCCTTGTATCTGTTTTGTAATTTTTATACTTTCAAAACTGAAGAATAATACACATACATAAACCTGTAAAAATCTTACATGCACAATTCAATAACAATCACAAAGTGAACTCACTACTGGGACCACCACCAAGATGAAGAAACAGAATACGTCTAGCATTTCAAAGATCCCATCATCCTCTCTCCCAGACACTATAACTCCCTCCTTCAAAAATACTCTATAACTCCCAGTTCCATAGATTGGTTTTCCCTCTTTTTAGACTTACATAAATGGAATTGTACAACTACATATATCTTTGAAAGTTGTTCTCCATAATGGATTCGTATAAGTTTTTTTTTCTAAAATATTTTGTGAAAAGTCTTTTACTAATGTTGCATAGATAAATATAAATTGATATATATTGAGCTATATATAGATTTCAGTCCAATTCAATCACTAAGACATGTCTGACTCTTTGTGACCCTATGGACTGCAGCATGCCAGGGTCCCTGTCCATCACCAACTCTCGGAGCCCACTCAAACTCACATCCATCAAGTGGGTGATGCCATCCAACTATCTCATCCTCTGTCGTCCCCTTCTTCTCCTGCCTTCAATCTTTCCCAGCATCAGGGTCTTTTCAAATGAGTCAGTTCTTTGTATCACGTGGCCAAAGTATTGGTGTTTCAGCTTCAGCATCAATCCTTCCAATGAATGTTTGGGACCGATTTCCTTTAGGAGGGACTGGTTGGATTTCCTGCTGTCCAAGGGACTCTTAAGACTATCCTCCAACATCACAGTTCAAAAGCATAAATTCTTACTCACTCTGTTTTCTTTATGGTCCAACTCACATCCATACATGACTACTGGAAAAACCATCGCTTTGACTATATGGATCTTGGTCAGTAAAGTAATGTCTCTGCTTTTTAATATGCTGTTTAGGTTGGTCATAGCTTTTCTTCCAAAGAGCAAGTATCTTTTAATTTCATGTCTGTAGTCACTATCTGCAGTGATTTTGGAGCCCAAAGAAAATAAAAGTCTGTCAATGTTTCCATTGTTTCCCCATCTATTTGCCATGAAGTGATTGGGACCAGAGGCCATGATCTTCATTTTTTTAGTTTTAAGACAGCTTTTTCACTCTCCTCTTTCATCATCATCAAAAGGATCTTTATTTCCTCTTCACTTTCTGCCATAAGAGTGGTGCCATCTGCATATCTGAGGTTATTGCTGTTTCTCCTGAAAACCTGGATTCCAGCTTGTGTGTCATCAGTCTGGCATATCACATGATGTACTCTGCGTATGAGTTAAATAAGCAGGGTGACAATATACATCCTTGACGTACTCCTTTCCCAAATTGGAACCAGTCCATTTTGGTTCTAATTGTTGCTTCTTGACCTACATACAGATTTCTCAGGAGACAGGTAAGGTGGTCTGATATTCCCATTTTTTAAAGAATTTTTCAGTTTGTTGTGATCCATGTAGTCAAAGGCTTTAGTGTAGTCAATGAAGCAGAAGTGGATGTTTTTCTGGAATTCTCTTGCTTTTTCTGTTATCCAACAGATGTTGGCAACTTGATCTCTGATTCCTCTGCCTTTTCTAAATCCAGCTTGAACATCTGGAAGTTCTTGGTTCATGTACTGTTGAGGCCTAGCTTGCAGAATTTTGAGCATTACTTTGCTAGAGTATGATATGAGTGCAATTGTGCTGTAGTTTGAACATTCTTTGGCAATGCCTTTCTTTGGGATTGGAATGAAAACTGACCTTTTCCTGTCCTGTGGCCACTGCTGAGTTTTCCAAATTTGCTGGCATATTGAGTGCAGCACTTACTTACAAATTCAGTTCAGTTCAGTTCAGTCACTCAGTCGTGTCTGACTCTTTGCGACCCCATGAATCGCAGCACGCCAGGCCTCCCTGTCCATCACCAACTCCTGGAGTTCACCCAGGCACACATCCATCGAGTCAGTGATGCCATCCAGCCATCTCATCCTCTGTCGTCCCCTTCTCCTCCTGCCCCAATCCCTCCCAGCATCAGGGTCTTTTCCAATGAGTCAACTCTTCGCATGGGGTGGCCAAAGTACTGGAGTTTCAGCTTTAGCAGCATTCCTTCCAAAGAAATCCCAGGGCTGATCTCCTTCAGAATGGACTGGTTGGATCTCCTTGCAGTCCAAGGGACTCTCAAGAGTCTTCTCCAACACCACAGTTCAAAAGCATCAATTCTTTGGCACTTAGCTTTCTTCACAGTCCAACTCTCACATCCATACATGACCACAGGAAAAACCATAGCCTTGAGTAGACGGACCCTTGTTGGCAAAGTAATGTCTCTGCTTTTGTATATGCTATCTAGGTTGGTCATAACTTTCCTTTCAAGGACAACTTTCTAGAGAGACAAAACCTACCAAAACTGACTCAAGAAAACTAAAAAATTCAAATAGAGTCATGACAAGTAAGAGAGACTGAATTAACAACAACAGCAACAAAAATCCCACATAAGAAAGCCCAGGCCCAGATGGCTTCATTGGTAAAGATATCAAACAGAGGAGTATTAAGTAAAAATTAATATTGTTCAGAAATGATCCCCTTCAAAAATCGAAAAGAACACTTCTCAACTCATTTTGTGAGGCCAATATTATCCTGATAATAGGTTTACCTTGCCTACACTCAATACTTCTGCCCAAACTACCATCTGTGAACTTACAGAATGCCTTATCCACTGTCATGGTTTTCCACACAAGATTGATTCTGATTAAGGATCTTAGTTCACAGCAAAAGCTACCTGTTCATGGAACTCACTAGTCTTACCACATTCCTCATCTGGTTTGATAGTGCAATGGAATCACCTGTTGAATACTCAGTTACAGCACCAATCAAGTAGTAATACCTAATAGGGCTGGGGTAAAGTTCTCCAATGAAGAAGGCAATGGCATGGCACTCCAGTACTCTTGCCTGGAAAATCCCATGGGTGGAGGAGCCTGGTGGGCTGCAGACCATGGGGTCACTAAGAGTCGGACACAACTGAGTGACTTCACTTTCACTTTTCACTTTCACGCATTGGAGAAGGAAATGGCAACCACTCCAGTGTTCTTGCCTGGAGAATCCCAGGGACGGGGGAGCCTGGTGGGCTGCCATCTATGGGGTCACATAGAGTCGGACATGACTGAAGTGACTTAGCAGCAGCAGCAAAGTTCTCCAAACAGCAGTAGTCTCAGTCATCTACCAGTATAAGATGGTATTTCTCCCATAAGCAAAATTCATGAGTCCAGAATTTAAAAGATGGAGAGAGAGAGAGAGAGATCTACTTACATACCTCTTTCATAAATTTCCTAGTCACCAATTTTCCTAATTATGTTCCTACCAAGTCCCTGCCCACCCAGCCAAACAGTTGGCCACAACCCATAAATTAGTGTAAAATTCCACATTTGGCCATTTCTTCTTCCAGGTAATGAGTAGTTGAGTGTGCTGCTTGAAGTTCTGCCCACTGGGGGAAGATTTCACTGTCTTTCAGGGTGTTACAAAAAGGGGCAAACTGTATAGCTGTCTGCTCTTGGGTGGTATATGCTTAGTGCGTGGAACCACCTGTAAACTAGGCCCAAGTCATCTCTTCCTCTGTCAACTGATCATAGGGAACTCCCCATGAGGCCATATATACTGGCCAGTAGAGAGAAGGTATTATAGGAGGAGTGGGGACCATGGGTATTTGAGTCACTTATTGATGTAACTTGCTTATGCCATCAAGGCCTGCTCAGGTTCAATCATATATATACCACTTCCGTTTAATGATGTAATACTGCTGCATACCCAACTATATGACTTGGTGGGTCAGATAACATCCAGTTCCTCATAGGTAATTTAGCTGACATGGTAACTCTGTGGTCCATGGTTAAGCATCCAGTCTGTACTAAGGCCAAGTAGCGGCCAGGAGCCACTTCTCAAAAGGAGAGCTTATCTGCAGAGGATGGTAGGGCTTTGTTAAAAAATGCTAAAGCCCCTACTTCAGTTCACCCATTGCTGTTGCTGTTGTGGTTCACTTGCTAAGTCATGTCCGACTCTTTATGACCCCATGGACTGCAGCACACCAGGTCTCCCTGTCCCTCACCATCTCCCAGAATTCACCCAAGTTCACATCCATTACATCATTGATGCTATCCAACCAACTCATCTTTTGTCGCCCTCTTCTCCTTTTGCCTTCAGCCTTTCCCAGCATCAGGTCCTGCCAAAGTCTCCAAACTGCATCTCTGTCTGTCAATGGCATTTCAAGCACCATTGGGCCTCACAAATATGACCTAAGTGGCAGAGCAGCCTGGACTGATTACAAAGTCTTCTGTTCTGTATCTTAGACCTCCAGTCTCTAGAACTGTGAAGGAATACATTTATATTGTTTAAGATACTAAGTCTATGGTATTTTGTTATGGAAGCCTGAGTTAACAAAGATAAATTTTTGCACCAGGATTTAGGTGCTGCTATAACAGATACTTGAAATTGTGGAAGTGGTTTTGAAACTGGATAATAGGTAGAGAATAGAAAAATTTTGAGATGCATAGTAGAAATATGGATGTTCCAAGTGATTCTGGTGAGGACTCAGATGGAAATGAGAAATGTGCTATTAGAAACTGAAGAAAATGACATAAATCACAGCAAGATCCTCTATGACCGACTTCCTGGAGTAAAGGAAATAAAGACAAAAATAAACAAATGGGACCTAATTAAGTTAAACTTAAAAGCTTTTGCACAGTAAAGGGAACTATAAACAAAGTGAAAAGACAACCCTCAGAATGGGAAAAAGTAATAGCAAATGAAACAACTGACAAAGGATTAATCTCCAAAATACACAAGCAGCTCCTGCAGTTCAATACCAGAAAAGCAGACAACCCAATCAATAAGTGGGCAGAAGACCTCAAAAGACATTTCTCAAAGAAGACACACAAATGGCTGATAAATACATGAAGATATGCTCAACATTGCTTCATTATTAGAGAAATGCAAATCAAAACTACAATGAGGTATCACCTTACACTGGTCAGAATGGCCATCATCAAAAAATCTGCAAGCAATAAATGCTGGAGAGGCTGTGGAGAAAAGGGAGCCTTCTTATAAACTGATACAGTCATTGTGGAGAACAGTATGGAAATTCCTTTAAAAACTAGGTATAAAACTACCATATGACCCAACAGTCCCACTATTGGGCATATACTCTGAAGAAACCACAATTGAAAAGACATATCATTCATTGAAGTACTATTTACAATGGCTAGGACATGGACGCAACCTAGATGCCCATCGTAAATGAACAGATAAAGAAGTTGTGGTACATATATACAATGCGGTATTACTCAGCCATAAAATGGAACATGCTATGAGCTATGAGTCAGTTCTAATGAGGTGGATGAACCTAGAGCCTATTATACAGAGTGAAGTAAGTCAGAAGGAGAAAAACACATATTGTATATTAACACGTGGCTGCCCTGGTAAAGAATCTGCCTGCGATGCAGGAGATTTGGGTTCGATCCCTGGGTTGGGAAGATTCCCTAGAGGAGGGCATGGCTACCTACTCCAGTACTCTTGCTTGGAGAATCCCATGGGCAGAGGAGCCTGGCAGGCTACAGTCCATAGGGTCACACAGAGTCAGACATGACTGATGCGACTAAGCAGCAGCAGCATGGAATCTAGAAAGATGGTACTGAGGAACCTGTTTGCAGGGCAGCAATAGAGATGCAGACATAGAGAACAGATTAGTGGACACAGTGGGGGAAGGAGAGGGTGGGACAAATAGAGAGACCAGCACTGAAATATATACATTACTATATGTAGAATAGATAGCCAGTGGGAATTTGCTATATGATCCAGGGAGCTCGAACCCGGTGCTCTGAGACAGCCTAGAGGGGTGGGATGGGGTGGGAGGTGGGAGGGAAGTTTAAGAGGGAGGGGACATATGTATGCCTATGGCTGATTCATGTTGACAGAAATCAACATAATATTGTAAAGCAATTATCCTCCAATTAAAAATTAAAAAAAAACAAACTGAAGGAAAGGTGGTTCTTGTTATAAAGTGGCAAAGATTTGGCTGAACAGTGTTCTAATGTCTTGTGGAAGGTAGCACTTGAGAGTGATAAAACTGAATATTTAGCTGAAGATTTGTTATTTAGTTGCTAAGCAGTGTCTGACTCTCTGCTACCCCATGGGCTACGCCCACCTGGCTCCTCTGTCCGTGGGATTTCCCAAGCAAGAATACTGGAGTGGGTTGCCATTTCCTTTTCTAGGGGATCTTTGCAACCCACAGATTTGAACCTGTGTACCCTGCGCTGGCAGGCAAATTCTTTAACAGTGAGCCACCAGGGAAGCCCCTTAGCTGAGAATATTTATAAGCTAAATATTAAAGGAGTGGCTTGGTTCTTCCTGTTCATAGTAAAATGTGACAAGAAAGAGGTGAATTTCTCTTTCTTCCTCCACGTAAGGACACAGTGGGATGACGACCATTGCAAGCTAGGAAGAGAAACCTTACCAGAACTTGGCCATGCTTGCTTGCATCCTCATTTCATACTTCCAGAACTGTGAGAAAATACATTTGTATTGTTTAAGTCACCCAGTCTATGGTATTTCATTATGACAGCCTGAGCTAATGAGTACAATGACCAATTGAGATTTATCCCACAATGCAAGATTGACTTCATATTAAAAAATCAATTAATGTATTATATCACATCAATAGAACAAAGGAGGAAAACCACATGAGTATCTCAATCAGTTCAGCTCAGTTCAGTCACTCAGTCATGTTTGACTCTTTGCGACCCCATGAATTGCAACATGCCAGGCCTCCCCATCCATCACCAACTCCCGGAGTTCACTCAAACTCACGTCCATCTAGTCGGTGATGCCATGCAGCCATCTCATCCTCTGTCATCCCCTTCTCCTCTTGCCCCCAATCCCTCCCAGTATCAGAGTCTTTTCCAATGAGTCAACTCTTTGCGTGAGGTGGCCCAAGTATTGGAGTTTCAGCTTTAGCATCGTTCCTTCCAAAGAACACCCAGGACTGATCTCCTTTAGAATGGACTGGTTGGATCTCCTTGCAGTCCAAGGGACTCTCAAGAGTCTCCTCCAACACCACAGTTCAAAAGCATCAATTCTTCGGCACTCAGCTTTCTTCACAGTCCAACTCTCACATCCATACATGACTACTGGAAAAACCATAGCCTTGACTAGATGGACCTTTGTTGGCAAAATAATGTCTCTGCTTTTCAATAAGCTATCTAGGTTGGTCATAACTTTCCTTCCAAGGAGTAAGCATCTTTTAATTTCATGGCTGCAATCACCATCTGCAGTGATTTTGGAGCCCCCAAAAAAAGTCTGACACTGTTTCCACTGTTTCCCCATCTATTTCCCATGAAGTGATGGGACCAGATGCCATGATCTTAGTTTTCTGAATGTTGAGCTTTAAAGCCAACTTCTTCACTCTCTTCTTTCACTTTCATCAAGAGGCTTTTTAGTTCTTCTTCATTTTCTGCCATAAGGGTGGTATCATCTGCATATCTGAGGTTATTGATATTTCAATAGGTGAGGAAAAAGTACTTGACAAAATCAACACACTTTCATGATGAAAACATTTAACACCTAGGAATAGGAAGAAACTTCCTTCACCTGATAACATCTATGAACCTCCTATAGCTAGTTTTACACTTAATGTTGAAAGACTGTATGCTTTGCCAAGAGAAAGATGTTCACTCTCCCCACTTATATTCAGCATTGTACTGAAGGTCCTAGCCAGGACAATATTAGGCAAGGAAATGAGATAAAAGTTACCAATGTTGGGAGAGAGTAAAACTACTTTGGTTTGTGGATGACATAAGCATGTATATAGAAAACCTTAATGCAGAATTAAGAATTCATCAAAAAATTATTAGAACAAACAAATTTAGCAAGTTTGCAAGGCATAAGATCTATATTCAAAAATTGATTGTATCTCTGTGTAATAGCAATGAGTATAACAAATGTAATTAAGGAAACAATTGCTTTTATAATCATCAAATACTTAGGGATAAGTGTAAAAAAGAAGTATGAACATGTATTATGAAAAAGATAAAACATCATTGAAAGAAATTTTGAAAGACCTGGGTAAATGAAAAGGCATACCATATTCCTGGATTGGAAGGCTCAATATTATTCATATGTCCGTGTTCTCCAAACTGATCTATAGATTCAATTAAATCTCTATTAAAATCCTACCTACCTTTTTGGAAAAGATTGACAAATTGATCCTAAAATTCACATGAAAGTGCAGGAGTCTAGATAGCCAAATAACCTTGAAAAAGAAAAATAAATTAAAAAAACCGGCACTTTCTTATTTTGAACTTGTTACAAAGTTACAATATTCAAGGCAGTGTGTTTCTTCTATAAGGTTAGATATATAGGTCAGTGGAATAGAACTGAGAGTCCAGCCCATACATATATGGTCAATTGATCTTCTTAGGATGCCAAAATCATTCAATGGGGAAAGATAGTCTTTTCTACAAATGTTGCTGTGACAATTGTATATTTATATGCAAAAGGATAAAGCTGGACTCCTGCCTCACATCATATACAATAATTAACTCAAAATCAATTAAGACTTAAATGTCAGTGTTAAAACAATAAAATTCTTAAATAAAACACAGAGTAAATATTCATGACATTGGATTTGGCAATGTTTTCTTAGTTATAACATCAAAACCATAGCAATCAAAGAAAATATAGATACACTGGACTTTATCAAAACTGACAAGTTTTGTGTGTCAGAGGATGCTACTAATAAAGTATTAAGACTGCCCATAAAGATTCAGAAAATATTTGTAAAACATATACCTGACCAGTATTTATTATCCAAAACATGCAAAGAATTGTCGTAATTTAAGAAAATAAGATAAACAGCTAAATTTAAAAATGGGCAAAGCATTTGAATAGATATTTCTCTAAAGAAAATATATAAATGCTCAATAAGAACATAAAATGATACTCAGCATCATTAGTCATTAGAGAAATGCAAATCAAAACCACTATCAGATACCACTTCACACCCACTAGAGTAGCTATAATGAAAGAAGTGGAAAATAACAAGTGTTGGGAGGATGTGGAGAAATTGGAACCCTCAAATGTTACTGATGAAAATGTAAAATGGTAGAGCCATTTTAGAAAAGACTTCAGCGTTTCTTCAAGAAGTTAAATCATAGACTTATCATATGACCCAACATTGCATTTCTAGCTATATACCCAAGAAAATTGAAAATATATATTCACATAAAATTTGTACATCAGTGTTCATAGCAGTGTTATTCATAATAACCAAAAAGTGGAAACAATCCAGACATCCAGCAACTGATGAATGTAGTAACAGAATGTGGTATGCCCATACCATGGAATATTATTATGCAATAAAAAAGAATGAACTATTGATTCACGTCACAATATGGACGAATCTTGAAGACATGCTTAGTGAAAGAAGCCAGACACAAAATGCAATGTATTTTATGATTCTGTTTATATGAAATATCCAGAATAGGCATAACCATAGTGACAAAAAATTGCTTAGTGGTTGCTAAGGGCTGAGGGGAGGAGGGCATAAGGAGTGACTACTAATGGGGAGGAGATCCATTTGTCGGGTGATGAAAATGTTGTACAATTAAATAATGCTGATGACTGCATAACCTTGTGAATATACTTTTAAAACCCCACTCAGCTATACACTTACAAGTATGTTTTATTGTACATGAACTATATCTCTATTTTAAAAACATACTACTCTCTATATTGGTATAACCACATTATATGACTTAATTATCCGACGTAGGACACATGAGTGGACTCTGGTCTTGTGGTGCTTTTTCTTGGCGCTCTGTTATTAATTAATTGGGTGAAACTGTTCCTGTTGTATTCAAGCGATCTCCTCAGAGACAAAGCCTCCACTCCATCCAAGTTGTTACTACCCCACCACTCTTCTCTCCCATATCTCAGCAGGGCTCTAAGGCTTAGGAGTATGGTAACTCCCTTGTCCTTTCGTACCAGGGTCTTTGGAGCGTGCCCATTGTGGTGACTGAAAGGAGAGAGACTCCTCCCACAGGTGGTGATGAACTATCTCATTTTTGTGGGACAGCAAGGGGCCTCCCCTGAGCCTGGGATCAGCTGACTCCTGAAGGAAACTGAGTATGTGCTACATTCTCATTTTTACCACACATACCCCAGAATGATATCCATCTGACCTAAATCCATCTCAGACAGACTAAATCTTTCTACCCATAGTGGATCAGGGCCACAGGAAAGCTCTGTTACTGATGGCGATGTTTAGTACCCTCATGTATGGTTGTGTGGAAAGAACAAAGGGTGTCCACATGGGTCCCAGATCACTGTGCAGATGCTTATCATTTTTTTTTTTTTTTTTTTTTGCTTCTGAGACAACCTCTGAAATGAATAATCCTGCATATCCCGGCAATATTTTAAGCTTCTAATAAAAGACAAAACAATTTTCTCTATATTTGGGAAATCAGAATTGGAGTAATACCCTGAGTTCTTTAAAAGTATTTCTTTCCAGGCACTAACCTGAATTATAAAGCAGAATAAAAGATTCAGAGCATCATCAGAACTTACAGGTTTTACTTCCTGCTGAAACAAATCTATCTATTCCCTGTTTGTGATGTTTACTTACACTATCTTTTCTTCCATAGACCTTCATCTTCTCCAGATTCTTCCTATTCAAATTTTTTCTTCCTTCTCATCTCTAAACAAAAAAGAACCAAGAAGTCTTAAATGACTTACTTGCTCTTGTTGTTGACCTCTAGTCTCTTCCCTCTTTCAGCATTGTAGTTTGAAGAGTGAATCTGTGAAATTAACTTTAGTTTCAGTGACTAATCATACTTAACCCTCCTTTCAAAAATGATGTAAAAATGAACACCTTATGAGTAATGCTTATAGGGAAAGAGTAAGTTGCCTAGATATTAAGTGATCATTTAGGCAAAATATTGTTACTCAACATGCCTTCATTTGCACTGAATTATTTATCTAGATGTCATTACACTGTCTTAGAAAGAACTTCATTACAAAGTTCCCCAACATTTATCAGCCAAAGCTTTTCAGAATATCTTGGCTCAACCGAGACTCCATGGGTCACTTTCATAGTAAGTAAGTAAACAATTGAGTCAGAAATAATTGGCCTTGAAGAATATGTTTTCTAATTCAAACTAATTAAAATATGTAAACTATGATTCAGTTGCCTTCAGGATTGTTTTTAATAAATGAGGTGTACTCCACCCAGCTATTTTTACTTTTAACTTCTCTTTTTTTGGGTCAAGATGCATGATTGTACAACCAGTGTTTAAGTTCCAGGTCTAAGTCATTGTTTGCCTCCTGTAGTAGTTCTCATTTCTCACCGTACATTAGAGAGTAGCTTCTTTCTTGTGTTACAAGAGGAAACATGGTTTTCACCTGTTGTTTTGTGTTTTATGAAAATTCCCCACTTTTCTCTACTTGCACCAGAGCAATTTCCTATAGTTTAGTGCATGCATGCTCAGTCATGTCTGACTCTTTGTGACCCCATGGATCGTAGCCCACCAGGCTCCTCTGTCTATGGGATTCTCCTGACAAGGATACTGGAGTGGGTTGCCATTCCGTCCTCCAAAGGGTCTTCCTGACCCAAGGATGGAACAGCGTCTCCTGCATTGGCAGGCGGATTCTTTATTGCACCACCAGGTTAGTTAAGTGTGGTCCAATCATAAGAAAATGAATAGATATTTCTATATATCTAGCACTGGCAGTTGGCTTAGTAGGCAACACTTTGTTGTTAAAATTAATATCTATTCAAACAGTTTTATTTCCCTAATTAAAGGCCAACACTTTTACATTTGAAATGACAATCCAATTTACAAGAAAATATTTTGCTTGGCAAAACTGCATCTGGACCACAACTCATCTCAATTTCTGAAGCTTTGCCTACTTCACGGTTTTCTCTTTTTGAGTTCTTTAAAGGTCTGGTTAACAATGCCTCCACCCCTTAAACTGTTTTGCATCAACTAACGAACAATGAATCATCCTTGTTAACAAGTATTAACGGTCGAGTTGAATTCTGGTTTTATCCCAGGGTCAGTTCTAAATGGAACTGCATGTATATAATGCCAAAATCATCAATTAAAGAGTTCAGGAAGCAGTTAATCCTTTGTTTATGTTGTCTGGATTTTTTTCTTTCTATAAAATTAAATGACTGAGTCATATAAATTGTTCATTTCAGCACTAGGAGAGTCTCATTAGTCCTAATCATTTAATTAAATATTTTTGGAAGATAATTAATGATGTTTAAGAAAGTAGTGTGCTATTCTTGCTGATTCAAGAATGGCTACTCTATTAAATTGAAATGCCAGTAAATGGTGACAAAAATACACTGTGAAAGCTATGTTTTTCAGATGTTACCAAGTAAGAGTAATGGAATCTAGTCACAGTTTTCCACTCCCAGTTTTGCTTATCTAAGTTCACATCCCCCTCCTTCTAGCTGCAGCACCATCATTTTTTCATTTACTTTTGGGCTTTTGAATGTGATAGTAGGATGGCTTTTGCAAAATTCTTAGGTCAATTTTTTAGCTCTAAAAATAAATATAATACATAGAAGCAATGATTGAGGTGTCAGCATCTATAATGTTTCTTAAGGTCTGCAGATGTTGATGTTGTAACAGTATAATATGAATTATTATTGAGAACTCCCATATGCTCAGAATCAGATGTAAAGAGGTTTCAATCTTTTTTTTTTTTTTTTTTTTGTGGACACAGAATATTTTTTTTTAAATTCTCAAGAGAATACTACTCAGCCATTAAAAAAAAAAAAGAATAAAGTCTAGCCATTTGCAACAGCATGGATGGACTTGGAAGGTATGCTAAGTGAAATCAGTCAGATAGAGAAAGGCATATACTGTATGATATCACATTATGTGGAGCCTGAAAAATAAAACAAGCTAATAACTGTAACAAAAAAGAAACTCACAGACATAGAAAATATACTAGTGGTTACCAGTGGGGAGAGGAAAGGCAGGAGGAACAAGATAGGGGTAGAGGATTAAGAGGTACAAACTACCATGTATAAAGTAAATAAGCTACAAGGATACATTGTACAACACAGGGATTATAGCCGGTATATTATAATAACTATAAATGGAATATAGCCTTTAAAAATTGTGAGTCCCTGTGTGGTACACGTGAAACAAACATCATATATCAACTAGACCTCAATTTTTTAAAAAGACCAAAAAACAAAACCTATAATATATATTGAAAGACTTTTGAGATGTTATCTTTTTTGCTGGCATTTGTGATCTTTCTCATTTAAATTGTTGTGCTTAGTCACTAAGTCAACAAATGAATACAAATATATTGAAATTTAAATACAGTCCTCAAAAGAGCCCTCTAAACAAAATACAATTGTTCTTTTTTAAAAATAATTTAAAAAATTAATGTTTAAAAAATTCTCAAAAGAAAACTAGCTCCTTTAGTTATTTGTTTAAAAAATGTAAAGCGCAGAATGCCTGAATATATTTATCCAAAAGTAGTCAGGAAAGCTGAGTTTTTGCTCTGTTTTCTTTTGCAAAGGATTAGAAATGGAATTCAGACTCCAAAATAGAAATGTTTCAATATTCCAGAGAAGAACGATTGGTACATTGAAAGCGTGGATTTGAGAAATGGCAGGATATCAAGGTTGGAATGAAAACTGACCTTTTCCAGTCCTGCGGCCACTGCGGAGTTTTCCAAATTTGCTGGCATATTGAATGCAACGCTTTCACAGCATCATCTTTACTATTTGAAATAGCTCAACTGGAATTCCATCTCCACCACTAGTTTTGTTCATAGTGATGCTTCTAAGGCCCACTTGGCTTTGCATTCCAGGATGTCTAGCTCTAGGTGAGTGACCATACCATCATGATTATCTGGGTCATGAAGATCTTTTCTGTATAGTTCTTCTGTATATTCTTGCCACCTCTTCTGCTTCTGTTAGGTCCATACCATTTCTGTCCTTTAATGAGCCTGTCTTTGCATGAAATGTTCCCTTGGTATCTCTCATTTTCTTGAAGAGATCTCTAGTCTTTCCCATTCTATTGTTTTCCTCTATTTTTTGCACTGATCACTGAGAAAGGCTTTCTTATCTCTTCTTGCTATTCTTTGGAACTCTGCATTCAGATGCTTTTATCTTTCCTTTTCTCCTTTGCTTTTCACCTCTCTTCTTTTCACAGCTATTTGTAAGGCCTCCTCAGACAGCCATTTTGCTTTTTTGCATTTCTTTTTCTTGGGGATGGTCTTGATCTCTGTCTCCTCTACAATGTCATGAACCTCTGTCCATAGTTCAGCAGTGGTCACAGGACTGGAAGAGGTAAGTCTTCATTCCAATCCCAAAGAAAGGCAATGCCAGAGAATGCTCAAACTACCGCACAATTGCACTCATCTCACACGCTAGCAAAGTAATGCTCAAAATTCTGTAAGCCAGGCTTCAACAGTATGTGAACTGTGAACTTTCAGATGTTCAAGCTGGTTTTAGAAAAGCCAGAGGAACCAGAGATCAAATTGCCAACATCCATTGGATCATCAAAAAAGCAAGAAAGTTCCAGAAAAACATCTACTTCACCTTTATTGACTATGCCAAAACCTTTGACTGTGTGGAGCACAACAAACTCTGGAAAATTCTCAAAGGAATGGGAATACCAGACCACCTGACCTGTCTCTTGAGAAATCCGTATTCAGGTTAGGAAGCAACAGTTAGAACTGGACTTGGAACAACAGACTGGTTCCAACTAGGAAAGGAGTATGTCAAGGCTGTATATTGTCACCCTGCTTATTTAACTTATATGCAGGGTACATCATGAGAAATGCTGGGCCGGATGAAGCACAAGCTGGAATCAAGATTGTTGGGAGAAATCTCAATAACCTCAGATATGCAGATGCCACCACCCTTATGGCAGAAAGTGAAGAGGAACTAAAGAGCCTCTTGATGAAGGTGAAAGAGGAGAGTGAAAAAGTTGGCTTAAAGCTCAACATTCAGAAAACGAAGATCATGGCATCTGGTCCCATCACTTCATGACAGATGGGGAAACAGTGGAAACAGTGACAGACTTTATTTTGGGGGGATGCAAAATTGCTGCAAATAGTGACTTCAGCCATGAAATTAAAAGACGCTTACTCCTTAGAAGAAAAGTTATGACCAACCTAGATTGCATATTAAAAAGCAAAGACATTACTTTGCCAGCAAAGGTCCATCTAGTCAAGGCTATGGTTTTTCCAGTGGACATGTATGGATGTAAGAGTTGGACTATAAAGAAAGCTGAGCACCAAAGAATTGATGCTTTTGAACTGTAGTGTTGGCGAAGACTCTTGAGAATCCCTTGGATAGCAATGAGATCCAACCAGTCCAGCCTAAAGGAAATCAATCCTGAATATTCATTGGAATGACTGATGTTGAAGCTGAAACTCCAATACATTGGTCACCTGATGCAAAGAACTGACTTATTGGAAAAGACCCTGATGCTGGGAAAGTTTGAAGACGAGAGGAGAAGGGGACAACAGAGGATGAGATGGTTGGATGGCATCAGCGACTCAATGGACATGAGTTTGAGTAAACTCTGGGAGTTGGTGATGGACAGGGAGGCCTGGAGTGCTGCAGTCCATGGGGTCGCAAAGAGTCGGACACGACTGAACGACTGAACTGAGGATATCAAGTTTAATAATGGGAAAATAAAATTAGAATAATTATATTATGTAGTGTTTATATACAAGTTTTTAAAGTTTATAAAGTATTTTTATATATTAACTCAATTTTCACAGTATCTCTGTGGGAAAAGTGGGGGGAAATCTATGTTTTACATTTGAAAAAACTAATACGGGGCGAGCTAAGTAATTTGCCCAAGACTGTATTGCTGGTATTGTATTGATGCAGGACTTCAATGTGTGTCTTTATGATCTTTCTTGGGAGTGATAGTTCTGTGCTTTGGAAAGGATATCAGAGCTTTAGGATTTCTGCTTTGCCATTAGCTGATTTCAGCAGAATCAGAAGATAAGAAAGAAAGGCAACCATTTCCTTTAAGATGAATTACTATCTTTTATACCTTGACATGAACATTCAGAGGCACTGGGTCAATGAAGATACTTTTGTCCACACATCTGACTACTCCAGTCACCTGCGTCCTTTGCATTAATTTTAGTCGGGTGAAGACCACATCCCTGAGAGCAGAGAGATCTGATTGCAGAGCCTCATTAGATGATCCTAAGTCGCCTGAGGGTATCACTTCTGTCTTTTCTTATGTAGTGATTTCTCTTCATGTGGAGAGGATGGGCCTAGATAGCAAATGGAAGGGGTAAAGAAGCAGATGTTAGTGAAAACAAAAAGTAGTTTGAAAACTTATCCCAGGGGAGATATCCCTTTCCAGGCCATATGAAACTTTCAGAGACACCATGTACAGTTTGGGGAGAAAAAAGTAATACACCAAACGTTTTCATTGTACAAACTAGAGAAAATGAAGTTTTACCAAATCTTTTTAGCTGAGGGAGACCTTGATAAAACCATAAGAAATCATCCAGGCAGGAGGCTTTAATTAGAGAAGTTTCAGAAACCTTAATAAAAAGGAACCAGCCATTCCTAGAAGGAAAATGGTTTTATAGGGAGCAGGGCTTATCTCAACTCAAATGCTCATGAAAACTGATAGCTCAAGTGGCTTCTGTTTGACAAGGAGGCTGTCATTGTTGACAGGGATGACTGGCAGGGTGGAAAAAGGAGGGGGATAAAGCTTTGCAAAAAGGCTTCAGAGGAAATTTGACACCTTGCAAACCACAGGTGTGAAGGTAAGTGAAACTTGTAAGTAAAAGTTAGTGTTGTTTTTCAGGGTCTGACACACTGCATACTTGTAGTTCAGAATTTAGAAATTTGAGTGGACAATGTGAAAAACTTTGGGACATGGACTGCCCAGAATTGGGACATCAGAGGATTGTTTCTGACCCTGAAGAGATTCCTGATACCGTTCTCGTATTGTGCTCCACAGTACTCACCAGAGATCTGGGAAGATAGGCTAGCTTCCTTCTCTACCCACCCTGCCTGTTTCAAATTCCAGCCTGAGATAGGCTTTCTAACCCGGCTCTCTCTCAGGGGTCCTTTATCGAGTGCCTGAGCTTTCTGGGTTTGGAGATATTAAGATATTTTAATATAGAATCTTTGCCTTCAAGGATTACATATAATCAATGAAAAAAATGGGGCATAGTGAATTCAGCCTGAAGATGGATTATTCTCCACCAGAACTAATTGTAAGAAATAAAACACAAATGGCAAGTAACTGGTATAAATAGTTTTATAGGAGTTCAAAGGTGGGAGCTAAAAGTAGTTAGAGAAGCCTTCTGGGGAGAGGAGGAAGTTGAGTTACATCTTTGAGACTGAGTAGAATTCAGACAGCCTGGGTAAGGATGAGCTGAGATGAGGGCATGTGAAGAAATTAGGGGAAGTGTGAGAGAAATGCTTCCCAAGAGACAAAGAAACTACTGGAGCAAAGGGACAAGTGATTGAATTCAATAATCCTGAGAGGCACCATCAGAGAAAACAAAAGTGTATTTTAACAGTTATTTTTGTTTGACTTTTGGAGCTAAGCATTTGGGTTTGCTGAGGATATAAACAGTTCACTGTTTTTAAGGGGCATGGACTGACCTGACATGGATAATAGAATGGGCTCTGGGGCATTGGGCTTACAACTGAACTCGGTTTTGCCATTCTGTAGCAGTTATGATCTCTGAGTTCACCTCTTCGTGCCTCAGGCTCCTAATTTTTAATTGGGAATAGTCTTAGTATCTCATGTAGCTGGTAGTTGTGAGGTTCAAAGGAGATAAAATATTTAAATGCTTATCATAGTACTTGGCACAATAAATCTTAGCTATTATTTTATTATTACTGTAATTATAAATAATACTAACAACAGCAATGATGATATCTCAAAGCCAAGGAACACCATGAAATTATTAATGTGCTTATGAGCACAGCAGAGGTCATGTGTAAAGAGTGGACCTTCAGAAACTGCTAATGTTTTTTCCTGACCTCCAGGATAGATGGAGAAAAGAAAACAAGAGCTTTAGTTTTCTCTGACCCATTCCCCAAGTCCTGAAGTCCAGGCATGCTCCCGGGGATCCTGGCTTCTGCATGGATCCACGTCGCTTGTTCTGGTGCTAATTTCTCAGGGGTATGGCTCCCAACTCAGGTCAAGATAGAGCAGAATGCTTTCCTGAGTTTTCATCAGACTATGGTACAGGCAGGCTCAATAACCTGTGCCCTCTATTTATAATTCACATGAAGTTGTTTATTTCTTGCTTCTCATTTTAGCCGGATAAGCAAGTCAAGGCAGGCCACTTTCTAGTAGATTGTGAGAAGATAGATCTCAGCATTAGCTTGACTTGTGGGTCTGATGTGGAGAGAAGAGAGTCAAAAGGAAATATTCTTGTGGCTTTCTGTATGACTGCAAGGCAGCAGGGCTGTTGTTTGCTAGAGCAGCCGATTAAGAAGAGTGACATTCTGGCCACTGAATGTTAGTAGGCCCAAGTGGAAGTGTGGTGACCAACGTTGAGTCATAGCTTGAGAGGAAACCAGTTTTACCCATGTTTTTTTGTTCTTTAGTGGAGACCCTTAGTAAGCTCTTCGAAGACAGTGGCTTTCTACAGAGGAGAGCGATAGTAACCGTTGGCCACAGCAAATGGCTCTTCTCACTCTTGTGTTGGAACAAGAACCAATTATGAGAAGCCTGGGTTTGGCTTGCTTTTGGTGTGGTTAATGTTGGTGGGAAGGTTAGTTACAGATCTCTTCATTTATTAATGCATTTGGTCTAAGACAGGCTCTCAGGACTTCCTATTGTTCTTGAATGCATTGGTCTAGTTTACTCTGTCCAGGCTAACAGAATTCAAGTCACCCTGAACCCCGAAGAGTGTCTCACCAAGTTCCCCTTTGTCTGGTTGGGGGGCGGGCCGGTGAGGCATCCTTGGATGGTTATTTGAATGTGAAGTCTAGCTGATCTTGCACCATCCTTGTGCAGCGACCTGAGACTTGGGATATTTTGTGATTGCTCTAGGCGCTTTACCAGACAACAGGAATGTAGATGGCCTCTGTTTCAATGCTAGAACCTGCTTTCTCTCAGGTTTATTCTTGAGGATGACTAGTAATCTGAACGGAGAAGGCGATGGCACCCCACTCCAGTACTCTTGCCTGGAAAATCCCGTGGACGGAGGAGCCCAGTAGGCTGCAGTCCATGGGGTCGCTCAGAGTCAGACAGGACTGAGCGACTTCACTTTCACTTTTCACCTTCATGCATTGGAGAAGGAAATGGCAACCCACTCTAGTATTCTTGCCTGGAGAATCCCAGGGACAGAGGAGCCTGGTGGGCTGCCGTCTATGGGGTCGCACAGAGTTGGACACGACTGAAGCAACTTAGCAGCAGCAGCAGCAGCAGTAATCTGAACTCTTTAAACTTAAGGGAGAGCCCAGTGTCTATGCAAGAATAAATACACAGTTTGGACCAAGTCTACTACAGAGGAAATCGAGTTTTATCAGACCTGACATACACAATCTCTCACTCTCCTCCATCCTAAAGTAAATAAAACAGTGCTCATACTGTCCTGTTAGCAGTGGGCTGGCCTCATTTTTGTGTGTGTGATGTTGCTTATCTGCTTTGCAAATATTCTCAGGTTGAAATTTTCCATGCCCAGTTACCTTTCTCATGCAAATAAATCTCACCCAGTGTTCTATACCAATTAATTTACTGAATGAAGTGTCACTTAAAGTATCTATTGTGACTTTCCTGTTAGGAACTTGCTTCAAAAGCAAGTTCGGGGTATAGACTGAGACCTAAGTAATTCTTTCCCAGTTCTGGGGAACTCCCCGCCCTGGGAGGCTTGCAGGATAGAAACTGATACCTGCCCTTCACAAAGGGGCCTCCTCCAGTGTGGCAGTGCCAGCACACGGGTAAGTTGTTATTTCTAGGAATACTTGCACATCTCTCCTGTTGCCAGATGGCAAACTAACTTCTCCAGGAGAAACACTGGAAAACAATACCACTCTGTACTGCTTCTGTGTTTTCTATTGTGAGAAGGCTGCTACATAAGCCGGCCTCCAGGGATTTTCGAGCTGCTCTCTGTATACCAAGTGGCAGCTGATTGATCATTCTTTACATGAATCAAATATTCATTTTCAGCAGCTAAAGTCCCTAACACCAGCAAAACCCAACTGGTATTCTGCTTTCCCATTAGGAGACAGTTGCAGACCACTCTGCACCTCGGAAGAAAAATCTATGTAAACGGTTGGGTTGCACAGTTTAAAAAATAAAACTTAAAAAAAGTAAGACAAACAGGTGGGCTTTCTCATTCTTTTATCTAAGTCAAGTCAGCAAAGACAAGAAGGCCAATAGCGAAGCCTAGAGATTTTGAAAGGGAAACCACATACTTTGTAGATTCTGTCCCACATTCAGGAAGGATGGCAGGAAGTACCTCCCCAAGCAGGTACTTCATATTCTAGAGTATAATGAGGGCTGCTTTACTGCTGCTGCTATGCATGAATAAGACCTCCATGGTAAATCATTTCTCAAGTAGGCTTTGTTTCTCCATTTTAAATAAAAATAGTTTTAAAAATCCTTCCTCAGAGTGATAAACAACTCTCTGAAGTGTGTCATCTAGATTATCTGGTAATCTCTGCAAAAGACCTTCTCCACTTGATTGAGCTCTGATTCTGATGAAATAATGCATCAAAGTTAGAAGGAAAAAGTCTTGACTCAAGTTTACACTCAAGTGTAATGGGGGGTGGTGGAGAATGGAGAAGTACAATGTCAAGTGTAAGACCCACCATCAGAATTCCACTTAGAATTCCACTTCTGGTCAATACTTTCTTTTTTTTTTTTTTTAAGGTATGAAGCTATTGTCTCATGGAGAAGGCAATGGCACCCCACTCCAGTACTCTCGCCTGGAAAATCCCATGGACGGAGGAGCCTGGTAGGCTGCAGTCCATGGGGTCGCGAAGAGTCGGACACGATTGAGCGACTTAACTTTGACTTTTCACTTTCATGCATTGGAGAAGGAAATGTCAAGCCACTCCAGTGTTCTTGCCTGGAGAATCCCAGGGACAGAGAAGCCAGGTGGGCTGCCATCTATGGCGTCACACAGAGTCAGACACGACTGAAGTGACTTAGCAGCAGCAGCAGCAGCAGCAATTATCTCTAAGCACCAAACTCATCCTTCTACTTGTATACTTTGCTTTGGGATGCTAGATCTCCTCAAAACACATTTATTTCTCTGTTGCTAGCTCTTGATTAGGTTCTACCTACCCTGGAGGAGAAAATGGTAACCCACTCCAGTATTCTTGCCTGGAGAAATCTCATGGACAGAAGAGCCTGGCAGGCTACAGTCCCTGGGGTTGCAAAGAGTCAGACACCAATGTGCACCCACATAGGGAATGATAGAGGGAAGCTGCAGGCCTGGAGGAGGAGACAGTTTCTTTTTCTTCCTGTTACCTCTGAGGCCAGTTTTGCTGGTTGTTCCTTTCTGTATCTCCCATCAACACTTCTTCAGCTAGTTGGTTCCAGTCACAAAACTTCATACCAGTTGGCGATGTTTCCCAAACTTGCAGAACCAGTCTCACAGTAGCCCCTCAGAGACATTGTCTCAGCTGGCAGCATCACTTTCTTAGATGCCTAAGTCAACCCCAGAGGCCCTTGCACTACCCTTAGATATACCATCATCTGCCAGCTGCCACCTCCCTGTGGAAGGTACCTCCACAGGGCCCACCCTCCAAGGCCTGAGGTCTAGCACCCTTAAAGCTGTGCTCCTGCCTCAGATGTCTGAGTGAAGGATCCATTGAGGCTTTCCTCTAAGCATTTGGTTTAAAAATTTTTCCATCTCTTCCTTTTCTTCTCCAATTCTACAGCTGATAACTGTATCCTATTTCCATGACAACTTGGTGTTTCCTTTGTGTGACTTAACTCAGTACCTAGTAAATAATTCCTTGTATTCTTATATTAAATTCTCTCTGTTGGTATAGTTTGTCTCTTGGCTAGTCCTAGACTGTAATAAATTCGGGGTTCTTTTCTCTACCTCACATTTCTTTCACTTGAACATTAACTAGATCTTACAAGGCCTACCTGGAGCTGACCTAAGAATGGTGCTCTTTGAGGGGAATGTCTTGTTATTCTTACTACCTGGGCCTAAAAGACAGTGTTTAGTATGAGTTCTTATCCTGTGCTCCAGAAATATGTGAGAGGTCTGCTTACTAGTTGAGTTAGCCTTTGATAAGATGGAATGAGGAAAGACTTTTCATTTTTTAATTGATAGGGACTTACAGATGTTCCATTTTCTCATTCTAGGTCTCTATGGAAAATTAAAGGATCAGAAGAGTTCTTTTCACTCCATACATCAAATGCTATAGAAATAAGAGATCCAAAAGATTTATAGTATTAGGCAAGGGAAAAAGATCGATGGGTTTAAGTGACATAATTGAAGTTTTCATTGTTAGAAACCTCTAACAATGTTAGAGGTTGTTAGAAACCAGCTTTTATAAGCTGGTACACCTAAAGGCTTGGGAAATATCCATACCTGTTAGCCATCTGCATCACCACTGACTGTGTGTATATCTTGAAGGATTTAGTGAATCATAGACATATGATCACTGCGTGGAAAAAAACGTGTTGTGCCCAGCACACTCTTTTCCATAAAGAAAGCATCACTGGGAAATACAACATGTGGAAACAGGCCACAAAAATGCAGCAAATTAGTCTTTATTATCCACTCATCCATGCAGGAAAATTTTAAAAGGTAATAAAATCCTAGGTTCTTAAAATTGGCACTTTAGCCTCACTGTTTTTAAAGTAAAATACACAGTGCTAGATAACCACTGTGCATCTAAGTATTTAGTCTAGTTTTTAATTACCTTTCAATTTAAGAGGCATTTCGAATCATGCCGTCACCTGTTCCTTAGTTTTCCACTGCAGGTTACCATCCCAAACTACCTCATTAAAATAAATGAAAACAAATAGGATTATCCAAGTAAATTGTCACTAATGCTATTATAAAGTAAGAATGGTTTGGCACCGTTCAATAAAGCTACAATTCTGAGCTGTAAACGTAACACATGGAAATTCGGATGACATCTCAACTCATTAGTTAGTCTGTTCCATATTTGTGCTTGCACTTGGAATAAATGATAATGTCATTCTGTACCTGCACAGTATCATAGGGTCATTGTTTTCCCTAATGAACAATGATCCAATTCTATAATTCCATGATCCTTGTCAAGTATCCTGTTTATTGTAATTTCTGAGCACAGTGGATAATCTTGTAACTGAAATATATGTATGCCCACACCAAAAAATCAAACCTATATACCTTTCAAAATAGTTTTAACAAGCTTCTTTCTAAATATTCCAGTGTTTACTGCAAGGGAGTGGAGTTGTGATTTAAAAAAAAGTCTAGTGCAATATGTGCAAACTTTTCTAGAATTTTTAACCATAGGCATTTGTTTTAAGCTCAGTGTGTCTCTTACAGATATAGTCTAACTGAAAGAGATTGAAAGAGAGAGAGAGATGTGGACCAAAAGTGGAGTCGAACTATCAGAAGCAGAGATGATGAACTACCAGGAACAAAACACAGGAACTTCTCAGCCTGACTTAGGGGCAGTCCAAATTCAACCCCCATGAGGTGATCCTGTGTGAAGTCATCTTCAGAATACAGTTTAAAAATCTGGTATATAATCCAGCATGCTGCAGCCACTGTGTACCATGGCCTGGTGAACAACTGCATCTCCCCCACCCCAAGTTTCCATCCGGCCATTCTTCAGCCAGATGTACAGGAAACTGAGAATCAAAGCAACTAATGTGGTCATATGTAAATAGCACATCTGACACTAGGGGAGCATAGGCTTTTTAAGCACAGGACTCACCACCAGGGTGACAGAGACTCTCAGGAGTGAGCAGAAACATGATGATTTCTGAGAACTCGGAACATATGCTGAAGCCACAGTACTGAAAAGTTTGTTGTCAGTGTAGAAAACTTACATTTTGTAAGTTTTTCCTTAAGCAGTTTCTTTCCTTTAAATGACCAAGATGGTGTTTCTGCTTTTCTAGCACTGGGAGATTTAGCATTTTCCTTTTCACTGATTGTGCCTCCAATAGCTGTGTCTTAAAGGATACTTCCATTATTATCACTTGGAACATTAAGTAGAATGAAGCCAATAACAAAATGAAGAAACTCAGATGGAAGTAGGAGAGCACTGGGTAATTAATATTCTTTTAGCTGATTCTTTAGAGCTGTGTGATATTAGGCAAATTATCATTTTGAGGCTTAATATTTCCATCTTAAAAATGAGTATAGGACACCTATCACAGAGTTCCTGGGATGATTGACATGAGACAATCTTTAGAATGCATGAAACCCAGTGTAGGCATATTCTGGGTGCTCAGAAAATGTTAATTCCCCACTTGCTCCGTTCCCTTCTTCATTATGTGTCCAGGCATCTTACCAGCTTTGAAATGTCTTGGTCTGAAAATGATAGAATCACGTAACACATTTAGAAAATTTAATGTGTTACTATATTTTTAACCAGGACAACTGAAGTCATGATGAAATTGTTCGGTTCTGGAAAATGCTAGCTTTCTAGTCTTTTGGGGAAGGCTACAAAGATATCAGCAATACATGAACTGTGAACTTCCAGATGTTCAAGCTGATTTTAGAAAAGGCAGAGGAACCAGAGATCAAATTGCCAACATCCACTGGATCATTGAAAAAGCAAGAGAGTTCCAGAAAAACATCTATTTCTGCTTTATTGACTATGCCAAAGCCTTTGACTGTGTGGATCACAATAAACTGTGGAAAATTCTTCAAGAGATGGGAATACCAGACCACCTGAGCTGCCTCTTGAGAAACCTGTATGCAGGTCAGGAAGCAACAGTTAGAACTGGACATGGAACAAGAGACTGGTTCCAAATAGGAAAAGGAGTAAGTCAAGGTTGTATATTGTCACCCTGCTTATTTAACTTATATGCAGAGTACATCATGAGAAACGCTGGACTGGAAGAAGCACAAGCTGGAATCAAGATTGCCAGGAGAAATATCAATAACCTCAGATATTCAAATGACACCACCCTTATGGCAGAAAGTGAAGAAGAACTAAAGAGCCTCTTGATGAAAATGAAAGAGGAGAGTGAAAAAGTTGGCTTGAAGCTCAACATTCAGAAAACGAAGATCATGGCATCCGGTCCCATCACTTCATGGGAAATAGATGGGGAAACAGTGGCTGACTTTACTTTTCTGGGCTCCAAAATCACTGCAGATGGTGATTGCAGCCATGAAATTAAAAGACACTTACTCCTTGGAAGGAACATTATGACCAACCTAGACAGCATATTAAAAAGCAGAGACATTACTTTGCCAACAAAGGTCCGTCTTGACAAGGCTATGGTTTTCCCGTGGTCATGTATGGATGTGAGGGTTGGACTATAAAGAAAGCTGAGCACCAAAGAATCGATGCTTTTGAACTGTGGTGTTGGAGTAGACTCTTGAGAGTCCCTTGGACTGCAAGGAGATCCAACTAGTCCATCCTAAAGGAGATCAGTCCTGGGTGTTCATTGGAAGGACTGATGTTGAAGCTGAAACTCCAATACCTTGGCCACCTGATGTGAAGAGCTAACTCATTGGAAAAGACCCTGATTCTGGGAAAGATTGAGGGCAGGAGGAGAAGGGGACAACAGAGGATGAGATGGCTGGATAGCATCACCGACTCAATGGACATGGATTTGGGTGAACTCCGGGAGTTGGTGATGGGCAGGGAGGCCTGGTGTGCTGCGGTTCATGGGGTTGCAAAGAGTCGGACACAACTGAGCAACTGAACTGAACTGAACTGAACAAAGATAGCAAGAGTTCATCTTCCTACCTAGGAAATGCACTCCAGTTGCTGCTACCTGTGTATCAGAATCCAAAACTGAAAGAACTTAAAAGATAGCAGAGTATGGAGGGAAAGAAAAGAATGATGTGATTCTGGAACAAATACTTTCACATTCTCTGGGCCAAAACAGAAAGTACAGACTCATCCAAAGCTAGGTCTAGACCATTGGGGGCAACTTTGGAAATTATAAGTGCTCCCAAGGGTGTTAGAATTCATATGAAGTCCCTGGAATATATATGAGCATGAATTTGATGACTGTATATCCTGAGTTTCCCAGGAAGGTCCAGAATTATATGTTCTCTCATGATAATTAATAATAAGGCCTCTTTTGTTTTCCAGGGTGGCACAGTTTGAATGATACTTTACATGCTTTTTCTTTGTCATAGGATACTCAGAAGGCTCTCAGTATTCAAGTGTAGGTCACCAATCAAAAGAATCTATATTGGTCACATTTTTCTGCCATTGTTTTTGGTGCTCCTGATATCACTTCTAATGAACACATGTTTATTATCTTTGAATATCACCTGAGTGTACAGTAAAGAATTATTCGGGGTAGTTATATCCATCAATGGTTTTAGTTTTCTGATTATCCACTTCTTTTGGAGGCATTGTTTACATAACATTCATTTTCTCAAACTGTAATTTTTTTTCATTTACTTCTGAGTTCTCCACTTAACTGGTTTATCTTTTTGTTCCTGAGCACTTACACACATTTAATTACCATAGCCTTATAATATGTCTCAATATCTGATGGGACTTGTTTCCCCCTCATCCAAATTGATTCTTGTTTGTTAAAAATGGCTTAACCATACTTGCAAAATTATGTCAAGTGGTGGACTTTTATTTACACTTTACAAAATAGAAATATCAAAAGCCTGTAAAACTTCCTTCTACCAGTCTAACCTGTTCCATCTGAGGATCTCAGGTTTACCAGTACACCTGGACTTGATTTTTCATATGTTTATACATGTTATGGATGGGTGGTGAGATGTGCTTGTCTTTGGTGACAAGTGTTATGAAATAAAATTTCCTCCTAATTCAGAGCAGACTATTAACATGATGGTACAATCAAGACATTCATGGAAACTTAATGACAAAAACATTCCAAGAACTGCAGAAGGGCACTTCCCTCATCATTTCATGTCACACCCATTAAAATGAAAATTCCTTTTGGCACAGCTTGGGAGAATCAAGGTAGAAGGATTAGTTGGGTTGTGCCAGCCTATAAAGAGACTTTACTCTAAATTAGTACAAACTGAGCTATTAAATACATATGAAAATTAATGGCATTTACAGCCATTGTTATGGCCATGATGTTAATACCAAAACTTTTACATCAATAAGGAAGAGTGTTTATGTTTAACAAGTTCACATTGGTTGCTTTCCAACATCTTTGAAATGTTTTGAAAATTGGGAGAACCTTAAAATTGCTAAAATATCAAGGATAAGCTGAAAATGGGACTGCTGGGGCACTGAGTTGTACCCAGAATCAGACCTTCTCCTAAGCCCATAGGAGTTTTCATGTCAAACTTCCCAAGTCGAATTTATTGGGTATGATGGTGCTCTTAAGAAGAGATCTACATATCTGTGGATTTCCCTATGAAATCTGCAGATCTCAATATAAATAAATGGGCTTGGATGGACTACAGATGTACGCTAAGAGTCTGCAGATGCAGGTTGAATGTGCATATGATATTAATCAAAACACATGTGTAACTAAGTCCTTCTTCTGTCACCATGGGTATAATACTGGCTAGGACATAGATTTTTGTAGGAAGGAGATAGGTGTTTCCATTTGGGTTATCCACCCAACTTATAACACACTCATTATTTAAACTGGTTGCTCCAGATCTCCATGTTTCCAGCAAAGCAGGAATCTTACCACTCTACTCACTGATTGTGAACCTCTATCTCCTGCAAAGAAATCTTGAAAGTGGAGTAAGTTAAGAAACTTCTCCTGTACTCCTTGACTTCATCTCCAGAAGGAAGAATAAGATACTGTATGGCAGCCTTGATTGTCTATTCAGCAAGTCAATTAATACACAAAGCCTTCATTTTTATATCTTTCCTTCCCACCATGTGGCCATATGTCTTATCCTAAGGACTTTCCAGGATAGGCCTGTGCACAAAAGCACAGAACTCTCAGTGGTTTCTCCTCCAGTATCTCCTTTGCTAAGTGAGGGCTGGAAGCCCCAGGCTAGCTTTCATGGTCTCTCTTTTAATATGTGCTATTTATGGTGCACATCTAAAAATTTAACCCCAAAATACAGAGCACTGACTATGTGCCAATCTCTACTCTATATTCTTGGGACACATCATTGAACAACACAAAAAGCTTTCCCATGGTGGGCCTGTCCTTCTAGCTGCTTCCCCAGGATCCCTGCCTATCCATGGCAAACAGGTTGAGGAAGCTGAAGTCTGAGTTAGCATTCTGTCAAAGGCAGGTTTGTATCCCTTAGTGCAAAATTTGATTGAAGAAAAATTGGAATTCAGGCATATTGATATATTAACTAAAATTATATTCATTTTGAGGAAAATGACATGAGTCTGTTTCAGCTTTTATTTATCATTTTATTTTCATATCTATTTATGCTATTTCCCTTTGGTGATTTGGACAATAGTCATCAATGTGAGGAACATGTTTTCTGTACTTTAGTACAATAGTTAGTGATAGCTGCTGCAAAACTTGGATTTAATCCCTTTTATGAATTGTAACAGGATAGAAATCATATCACAGTCTCAACTGATATAAAGGGAAACTGAAACTGTTAGTTGCTCAGCTGTGTCTGACTCTTTGCAACCCCATGGACTGTAGCCCTCCAGGCTTCTCTGTCCAAGGAATTCTCTAGGCAAGAATACTGGCATGGGTAGCCATTCACTTTTCCAGGGAATCTTCCCAATCCAGGGATCAAACCTGGGTCTCTTGCATTGCAGGTGGATTCTTTACTGTCTGAACCACTAGGGATTTAAGGGAGATAATATTTAATCCTCTCAAGCTCTTAACTTTAACGTTAATGTGGTGATGTATTTGTGGAGAGGATGGTTGTTAGCCTGAAAAATACCTTTATTTCACCTTTCCTCTCAAAGAACAGTTTCATTAGCTACTCAATTCTAGGTTGACAGTTATTTTTTTTCTTTCTCAATCAACATTTCACATTAATTTCTTAATAGAGATCCAATTTCCATTTGATATACATATTTTCCCAATTCCTAAAAAAGATCTTTATATAGTTGGTTTATTTGGATTAGGTTCTACACAAGTTTCACAGGTTGCATTTCATCATGAACTCTCATAAACCCCTTTTAAACTTTACCACTATTCTTTTTCTTACTGCCAATTTTTTTCTTCTGTTAAAGAAAACAGACCTTTCATCATGTAGAATACCCACATGATTCTGAATTTGGTAGATTGCTTCCTGGTAATGTCTTGCAGCTTGTTTCTCTTATTCCTGTATTTCCTATAAACTGGCAATTAGATCTTGAGGCTTGAATTATTCAAAGTTTGTGTGTGTGTGTGTGTGTGTGTGTGTGTGTGTGTGTCAGGGGTTGGGGGTAAAAGGCAAGGACGGGTGACAGAATATTTCTTGGGTAGATGCTGTTTAGTTGTGAAAAGAAGAGAAGCGAAAGCAAAGGAGAAAAGGAAAGATATAAGCATCTGAATGCAGAGTTCCAAAGAATAGCAAGAAGAGATAAGAAAACCTTCTTCAGCGATCAGTGCAAAGAAATAGAGGAAAACAACAGAATGGGAAAGACTAGAGATCTCTTCAAGATTATTAGAGATACCAAGGGAACATTTCATGCAAAGATGGGCTCGATAAAGGACAGAAATGGTATGGACCTAACAGAAGCAGAAGATATTAAGAAGAGATGGCAAGAATACACAGAAGAACTGTACAAAAAAGATCTTCATGACCCAGATAATCACGATGGTGTGATCACTGATCTAGAGCCAGACATCCTGGAATGTGAAGTCAAGTGGGCCTTAGAAAGCATCACTATGAACAAAGCTAGTGGAGGTGATGGGATTCCAGTTGAGCTATTTCAAATCCTGAAAGATGACCCTGTGAAAGTGCTGCACTCAATATGCCAGCAAATTTGGAAAACTCAGCAGTGGCCACAGGACTGGAAAAGGTCAGTTTTCATTCTAATCCCAAAGAAAGGCAATGCCAAAGAATGCTCAAACTACTGCACAATTGCACTCATCTCACATGCTAGTAAAGGAATGCTCAAAATTCTCCAAGCCAGGCTTCAGCAATATGTGAACCATGAACTTCCAGATGTTCAAGCTGGTTTTAGAAAAGGCAGAGGAACAAGAGATCAAATTGCCAACATCTGCTGGATCATGGAAAAAGCAAGAGAGTTCCAGAAAAACATCTACTTCTGCTTTATTGACTATGCCAAAGCCTTTGACTGTGTGGATCACAATAAACTGTGGAAAATTCTTCAAGAGATGGGAATACCAGACCACCTGACCTGCCTCTTGAGAAACCTGTATGTAGGTCAGGAAGCAACAGTTAGAACTGGACATGGAACAACAGACTGGTTCCAAATAGGAAAAGGAGTAAGTCAAGGCTGTATATTGTCACCCTGCTTATTTAACTTATATGCAGAGTACATCATGAGAAACGCTGGACTGGAAGAAACACAAGCTGGGATCAAGATTGCCGGGAGAAATATCAATAACCTCAGAGATGCAGATGACACCACCCTTATGGCAGAAAGTGAAGAGGAACTCAAAAGCCTCTTGATGAACTCAAAAGCCTCTTGATGAAAGTGAAAGTGGAGAGTGAAAAAGTTGGCTTAAAGCTCAACATTCAGAAAACGAAGATCATGGCATCCGGTCCCATCACTTCATGGGAAATAGATGGGGAAACAGTGGAAACAGTGTCAGACTTTATTTTGGGGGGCTCCAAAATCACTGAAGATAGTGACTGCAGCCATGAAATTAAAAGACGCTTACTCCTTGGAAGGAAATTTATGACCAACCTAGATAGCACATTGAAAAGCAGAGACGTTACTTTGCCAACAAAGGTTTGTCTTGTCAAGGCTATGGTTTTTCCTGTGGTCATGTATGGATGTGAGATTTGGACTGTGAAGAAGGCTGAGCGCCAAAGAATTGATGCTTTTGAACTGTGGTGTTGGAGAAGACTCTTGAGAGTCCCTTGGACTGCAAGGAGATCCAACCAGTCCATTCTGAAGGAGATCAGCCCTGGGATTTCTTTGGAAGGAATGATGCTACAGCTGAAACTCCAGTACTTTGGCCACCTCATGCAAAGAGTTGACTCATTGGAAAAGACTCTGATGCTGGGAGGGATTGGGGGCAGGAGGAGAAGGGGCTGACAGAAGATGAGATGGCTGCATGGCATCACTGACTTGATGGACGTGCGTCTGAGTGAACTCCGGGAGTTGGTGATGGACAGGGAGGCCTGGCATGCTGCGATTCATGGGGTCACAAAGAGTTGGACACGACTGAGCGACTGAACTGAACTGAACTTGTTGTATGATCTATCCTCGTACCTTATTAATTTTATACATATTGGTTTATACTGTTTGATCCCTTTAACTACTTTCATTGAGCTTCTCTTTAAAGTTATGCTTATGGTTTTAACATTTTAAAAATGTAAGAGACTGAAAGATGTGCATGTCATGTGCACATTGCTTGTGATTTTTTTTTATTTTGGTAAAGTGTTGCCAAGGATACTATCTACAGGACACTCCATATATGGCTACACTCAAAAAATGGTCTTTGGGGTTGAGATCCAGGATAAATAAAAAGACTTTTCTTACGAAACTGGCAGACTTTCTCCTTCCTAGTAAGTAGAGTATATTAGCCTAAGCAGCTATGACAAAGATACCCCAAACCACTGGCTTTTAAACGGATTGGATGCTTGTTATTATTCTGTGTGAAAGTCCAGACATAGGTGATCTAGAGCTGGTGGGAATCTCTGCCATTACTGACACACAGCTTATATGTTTGGGTTCAAAGTGATTGTCCCAAGGAACAAAGTGCAAGGGAACCAGAAGTGGTTTACAGTATTTCCGCTCACTAATTTCTCTCACTGGTCAGAAATTAGTCTCATGGCCATGCCTGTTTTTGAGGGAGAATAAGAAAAGCTTGACTATCAAAGAGGAAAGAGGCATACATATGATGGACAAACTCAGTATCTGGCAAAATTGGCTCCTCTGGCTATCCAAATATCCATGCACACCTTTCCTTTCCCAAACATAACATTCTCCCTCAGGTTTCAAGTTCAGAATCTCTGCATAATGTACCATCCTCTCTATCAAGTCTAGCTCTTACTCTGTAATCTGGTGACCTAGAAACTACAAGAAAAGTTATCTTTAGCCCCACCTTCCCCCCCAAATACCACAATAAACAAAGCTTTATGACCATTTTATTGTGGATAACCACAATAACAACTCCCATTCAGAAAAGTGAAAAATGATGAACACACAGCAGCTACTCATCCATCGCAGTTGTCACACCCCACCAGATGGAAATCGCAGATTCTGTGCCCTGGCAGTGCAGGGCCCCTCGGCTAGACTGGGATGCTGGGAGCAACTCTTCTGGTCCTATATGAGGTTTTCTTGCCTTTATCCTTCACAGCCACTGATAAGGTGGGCATAGACTGGTGTCTGCTGGTGAAGGTTTAGGAGATGGAGAATTACTTTAAGCTTCAGATGGCCACCATCTTTTTCAGGTCAGGCTTGTTCAATACAATTCCCTCAAAACTTAACAGACTTATGGTCTACTTGCCTCTTGTCAGTTCCAGATACCAATAACTACTGCCAAAGATCTTGTCTATCCATAACTCTTAAGACAAAAGATTCTATTCTTTCATTTTCTGGTCTCCATACTCAATATACCTCTCTCTCATATTGCTGGAGACTCCCTAGGACCATCTGAAACAATAGCTTTGAGTGAGATGCCAACATCCTTAGTCTTTACCATGGGAGTGGCCCCATTGTCTAGTAGGGAACACTCAGTATCAGGCTCTGAGGAAGGCTTGGCATTAAAGTCTCATCTCTCAGTGTATTTGATGTATTATTTTTCAAACCTTTGAATCACCAGATTTTCATTCAATTTAGACTGCAGCCTGCAGGCAATAGAGAACTTCCCAGAAAAGAAATCTCTTGTTCTATTTCCAGTTTTTTAAGGAATCTCCACACTGTTCTCCATAGTGGCTGTACTAGTTTGCATTCCCACCAACAGTGAGCGTGGAGATTCCTTAAAAAACTGGGAATAGAACTGCCTTATGATCCAGCAATCCCACTGCTGGGCATACACACCGAGGAAACCAGAATTGAAAGAGACACGTGTACCCCAATGTTCATCACAGCACTGTTTATAATAGCCAGGACATGGAAGCAACCTAGATGTCCATCAGCAGATGAATGGATAAGAAAGCTGTGGTACATATACACAATGGAGTATTACTCAGCCCTTAAAAAGAATGCATTTGAGTCAGTTCTAATGAGGTGGATGAAACTGGAGCCTATTATACAGAGTGAAGTAAGCCAGAAAAAAAAACACCAATACAGTATACTAAGGCATATATATGGAATTTAGAAAGATGGTAACAATAACCCTGTATACGAGACAGCAAAAGAGACACTGATGTATAGAACAGTCTTTTGGACTCTGTGGGAGAGGAAAAGGGTGGGATGATTTGGGAGAATGGCACTGAAACATGTATAATATCATGTATGAAACGAGATGCCAGTCCAGGTTCGATGCACGATACTGGATGCTTGGGGCTGGTGCACTGGGACGACCCAGAGGGATGGTACGGGGAGGGAGGTGGGAGGAGGGTTCAGGATGGGGAACACATGTATACCTGTGGTGGATTCATTTTGATATATGGCAAAACCAATACAATATTGTAAAGTTAAAAAAAAAAAAAAAGAAATACCTTGTAAGAAGACTAGCAACACCTGAATTAACCTCTCTTTAAGCTTTTACTAAGATTGCCAATTATTAATCATCTACTACTGGTGGTAGTTTACCAAATGTTCACCACGGTATGACAAAAGTCAAGAGCTGACAGATTTCAAGGGATTGGATCTGGTAGACAGAGTGCCTGAAGAACTGTGGATGGAGGTCTGTAACATTGTACAGGAAGCAGTGACCAAATGATTCCCAAGAAAAAGAAATGTGAGACAGCAATGTGGTTCTCTGAGGACATGTTACAAATAGCTGAGAAAAGAAGAGAAGCAAAAGGCAAGGGAGAAAGGGAAAGAAAAGAAAGTGAAGTAGCTCAGTCGTGTCCAACTCTTTGCAACCCCAAGGACTGTAGCCTACCACACTCCTCTGTCCATGGAATTTTCCAGGCAAGAATATTGGAGGGGGTTGCCATTTCCTTCTCCAGGGGATCTTCCTGACCCAGGGATCGAACCCGGGTCTTCCACATTGTATGCAGATGCTTTACCGTCTGAGTCACCAGGGAAGCCCTGAGAAAGGGAAAGATACACCCAACTGAATGCAGCATTCCAGAGAAGAGCAGGGGGAGATAAGGCCTTAAGTGAACAATGAGAAGAACAAGATGAAAACAATAGAATGGGAAAGACTAGAGATCTCTTCAAGAAAACTGAAGATATCAAGGGCATATTTCATGCAAGGATGGGCATGATAAAGGACAGAAATGGTAAGGACCTAACAGAAGTATAAGAGATTAAGAAGAGGTGGCAAGAAAACACAGAAGAAGTATACAAAAAATGTGTTAATGACCTGGATAGCCCCGATGGTGTGGCCATTCACCTAGAGCCAGACATCCTGGAGTGTGAAGTCAAGTGGGCTTTAGGAAGTGTTACTATGAACAAAACTAGTGGAGGAGATGGAATTCCAGCTGAGATATTTCAAATCCTAAAAGATAATGCTGTTCAAGTGCTGCACTAAATATGTCAGCAAATTTGGAAAACTCAGCAGTGGCCACAGGACTGGAAAAGGTCAGTTTTCATTCCAATCCTGAAGAAGAGAAATGCCAAAGAATGTTTAAAGTACCATGCAATTGCACTCATTTAACATGCTAGCAAGGTTATGCTCAAAATCCTTCAAGCTAGGTTTCAGCAGTACATGAACCAAGAACTTCCTTTTCTAAATCCAACTTCCAGTACAAGTTGGATTTAGAAAAGGCAGAGGAACCAGAGATCAAATTGCCAACATTCATTGAATCATAGAGAAAGCAAGGGAATTCTAGAAAAAATATCTATTTCTGCTTCATTGACTAGGCTAAAGCCTTTGATCATGTGGGTGTCAACAAACCGCAAAAAATTCTTAAAGATAGGAATACCAGACTACCTTACCTGTCTCCTGAGAAACCTGTATGCAGGTCAAGAAGCAATGTTAGAACCAAACATGGAACAATGGACTGGTTCAAAATTGGTAAAGGAGTACATGGAGGCTGTATATTATCACCCTGCTTATATAACTTATTTGCAGAGTGCATCATGCAAAGTGCCTGGAGGGATGAATCACAAGCTTGAATCAAGATTGCCAGGGGAAATATCAACAATCTCAGATATGCAGATGATACCACTCTAGTAGTAGAAAGTGAAGAGAAACTAAAGAGCCTCTTGATGAGGGTGAAAGAAGAGAGTGAAAAAGCTGGCTTAAAACTCAACATCCAAAAAACTAAAACTGTGGCATCTGGTCCCATCACTTCATGGCAAATAGACGGGGAAAAAAGTAGAAACAGTGACAGACTTTTTCTTGGGCTCCAAAATCACTGGAGATGGTGATTGCAGTCATGAAATTGAAAGACACTTGTTTCTTGGGAGGAAAGCTGTAACAAACCCACACAGAGTATTAAAAAGAAGAGAAATTTTGCCAACAAAGGTCTGTATAGTCAAAGCCATATTTTTTCCAGTAGTCATGTATGGATGTCAGAGTTGGACCATAAAGAAGGCTGAGCACCAAAGAATTGATCCTTTTGAATTGTGGTGCTGAAGAAGACTGTTGAAAGTCTCTCGGACTGCAAGGAGATAAAACCAATCAATCTAAAGGAAATTCACCCTGAATATTCATTGGACAGACTGATGCTGAAGCTGAAGCTCCAATACTTTGGCCACCTGATGCAAAGAGCCAACTTATTGGAAAACACCCTGGTGCTGGGAAAGAAAGAAGGCAGGAGGAGGGGACGACAGAGGATGAGATGGTTGGATGGCATCACCGACCCAATGGACATGAGTTTGAGCAAACTCTGGGAGATAGTGAAGGACAGGGAAGCCTGGCATGCTGCATTCCATGGTGTCACAAAGAGTCAGACACAACTTAGTGACTGAACAAAAACAGATTTCAAATTCTTTGTCCTCAGTATCTGTCGCTTGACCATTAAGGCATTAGCATCTGTTTTAGGGTTTCTATGTTTACTGCAGGACTCTAGATCTAGATACCAATTTGTATATTCGTAGGGTACAATCTAATCTGGTGAAACAAAAAATTCAAAGTTGCATTATTTTCTCCAAAGAGATAGCCCAAAGGTCAGCAGTCCAGGGCTAGTACAGACATTCTGCCATCCTAAATGCACAGTCCCTCTGGGTTCCAAACAATTGCCTTAGCTCCTGCTACCACATCTGCATCCCATCATGTCTATTATGCTAAACAGTATGACTTGTGAGTTGTACCTATCAATTCTACTTATATCCCATTGGTTAGAAGTTAATCTCATGGCTGGGTTAACTATAAGGAAAATGTGAAGCATCATTTTTAGAAAGGAATAGACACTGGTGAGCAGTTACAATTCTCACTACAGAATTGAGTTGTCTTATTTTTCTTTTTGCCCAGGTAATCAATAAGCTCAAAGTCAAATCTATAGCATGTGTGTATATATTTGTGTGTGTGTGTGTGTGTGTGTGTGTGTGTGTGTGTGTGTGTGTGTGTGTGTAGAGGGCTCATATCTCAATATCTCAGCTAAAGATTCATGCCATACTGAACTGTGAATAATCTTGGGAGGAGTAATTATTTAAAATATTACCAGACATCACAGCTACAGTGAGACCTAGCTCAATGGATGGGCTTCACTGTAATAGCTGCTAAGAAGGGGTAGGTATGAGGGAATGTGACAGAAGACCAGTGAGCCTTCATTCTAGGCAGGGTGACATGCTTCAGAACAGGTGTAAAGTGGACACCATAGGAGGCCATACAGGACCTGGATGACTTGTTGGGGCCTCCTAGGGCAATGGAGGTGGGGGGAGGTGGTGGAAAGTCTGATCACTGTTAACTTTTATTGAGTACCTACCCATGCCAAGCAACATGTAAGGGCTTTATATGCCTGTGTTACCTCACTTAAAACAAGGGGGCCCTGGAAGTCAAACAGAACAAGACAGTCTCAGGTGCCAGGAAACTGGATACAGCTGCTAACAATGTCTTGCACTAGTTTAGCAAGAGTGTTCACAGAGCCGGTCTCACTTGACCCTCCTGGAGCCCTGCTGTGTAGGTTGGACGAAGGTAAAGGAACAAGGCCTCGAGAAGCCAGGGAACACGGAAGTGACAGAGCTGGGACTCCAGCCCATGCCTTCCCGCAACCTCATCTCACTCCACCCATAATTTTACATGCCTCCGAATTCTACATCATTTCACCAAGATTTAGTCTCATATCTAAAAACAAAGTGTAAGAATGTCTTCAAAGTGGGGACATAGGAAGACTTTTAGATGAATAATGGAATAAAAGGTTTCAGTGTGAAAACATTGCAAAAACTTGACTCTTAAAAGCTAAGAAAGAACTTTCTCATTGAGGCTGAGGTTTCAGGGCTCCTTCCTGTTGAGGCCAGTCCTTCCCTTGTACATATTCTTGTCTCCTTGGAGACATTGTATATGATCCTTCCTTCCCAAAAGGCTTTTTACCTTCAGCCTTTCAGCCTTCCTAAATCTTGCCTGTTCTACAGGAAGGGAGCATGGCCCGCCAACTTTTACCTCATCCTCTCCTCTCTAGAGTCCTCAAGATGCCCAACAATAGGCATGGTTCACTCCTCACATCTAGTCACACTTCCCTCCAAAAATGGGTCTTTGCTTCTGATACCTTTTCTGGTAAAGTCATTGGTGATCTCCTGACAGCAAATTCAATGGACTTGTCTCCATCCCTTCCTTCCTGGTCTTCCTGGGGCATTTGATACAAATGGCCTCTACCTCCCTTCTCCTTTTCTGCCCCTGACACCACTACATCTTTGAATATTCTTCTAAGAATTCTTATGGATCAATTCTGTCTGTCCATAGCTCATGTATTAGAGTCTTTGAGTGTGTTCCTATTTCATTCCTATTCTTTCTCACTCTTAGCCTCTCTACCTAGATATTTATCTCCATCTTCATCTCATCTTATATCTATATTTCAGTTCCCCAAACTCCTGAAGAAAAAACTCATTTATTATTGAACAATCCACATTTTCCCCACAAATGTCCATCAACAGCTGAAATTGATTACTTTTGAAATTGAACTTATATTTTCCCCCTGCTCAATCCTGGACATCTTCCGATTGCTCATGCTGACTGGTGACACCATTAGCCACCTCATCTCCAAAGGAGAAATCTGTTATCATGCAGGACACATTCCTTTCCACACCCCTCACCCAATCATTCTGCAAGTCTCCTTGACTTTGCCTTCTAGCCTTCTCTTGCATCAATCCTCTCCTTGTCATCTTCTCCACCACAGCTGAAGTCCAGACCATCCTTGGCTTCTTCCTAGAGAGTGGTAGTAGGTTCCAGATTGGTTCTACTGCCTCCAGACTCATTTCTTTCCCATCCAGGTAGCCTACCAAGTTGATCTTGCTAAACTACAGGTCAAATTCTTCTTAAAATCCTTAATAACTCCCCATAGACTACAAAATGAAATCTGCTGTGCCCTATTTTTCTACCTTCCCAGCCTTATTCTCAGCTATTCTTCCATCTATTGGCCCTTCCAATTCCCCTTCCCCTGTTCCTTTGTCTGGTATGTTCTTTTCTCCAAACTCTGTCTATAATATTGTATTATCTCTACCATATATTCACCAAATTTTCCTAAGCATCCTTAGTGGACATCTCCTCCAAGTATAATGGGGACTATAGAGAAAGGAACGCCTATGTTCATAGGGAACTCTATATAGAAGAGTTTAATGCTTTTACTAAGCCTTGAAAGATGAAGAAAATCCCCTCTCATGGAGCCTCCCTTGGCCTACAAAGAGCCTCCTACCTCTTCCCTGTATTACACTGCTGCCCTGGTATGTTGATTTCTTTCTCCTGATGGACTGTGAGCTTTAGTGTAGGGACCACATCACAATCCTGGGAGTAGCCCCAGTGCTAAGCACAGTGCCGATGCTTTGTAGACCTTAGTAAACTTATTAAATTAGATTGAATCAGAATAGCTCAAAGCCAAGGAGCTCATTAGTGGCAAGTGTTTGGTGAAAGAGAAACGGCACCCCATCCTCAGGAAAACTGGGCCTGGAATCTTGACCTCATTAGCACCCTGTTCTAACCCAACCTGCCAACTGACTCTGACTTTCCAAATGTTAACACAAGGCATCAGCACGTGTGAGCTAAGGATACACACACCGAGTATCAACATGGCATATGGATATGTAGTATATGGAAACTAACTCCTTTCACTCACCAAGTTTATAGCCCTTTTAAACTGCCTGAGTTAGTTTTGAATCAAACCCAGATTTTCTAGTGTTTCAGTTCATTTTCTTTTGGCAAACACATCTTCCTGTTGTTAAGAAGAAAGACTTTACAAAGATTATTTAAAGGTTGAACTGGTTTCTTGAACATCAGCTAACTCTTACAGTATAGATTTTAATGGTATGAGTGTAAATGAATTAGAAACACATGGATTCATACCTTCCTAGAATCTTTAGGCTGTTTAAAAATTTAAAGGAGATATTTGAGAGAAAATATGCTATGGCTTTTCCAGTGGTCATGTGTGGATGTGAGAGTTGGACTGTGAAGAATTGATGCTTTTGAACTGTGGTGTTGGAGAAGACTCTTGAGAGTCCCTTGGACTGCAAGGAGATCCAACCAGTCCATTCTGAAGGAGATCAGCCCTGGGATTTCTTCGGAAGGAATGCTGCTAAAGCTGAAACTCCAGTACTTTGGCCGCCTCATGCAAAGAGTTGACTCATTGGAAAAGACTCTGATGCTGGGAGGGATTGGGGGCAAGAGGAGAAGGGGACAACAGAGGATGAGATGGCTGGATGGCATCACTGACTTGATGGACATGAGTCTGAGTGAACTCTGGGAGTTAGTGATGGACAGGGAGGCCTGGCGTGCTGTGATTCATGGGGTCGCAAAGAGTCGGACACGACTGAGTGACTGAACTGAACTGAACTGAACTGATGACTGAGGTGCCATCAGATTCCAAACATAGAATATTGAAAGATATTCTATGAGTTCAAAGTGTGGCTGTGCAAGCCTGTAGGAATACATTTCATTAATAGGTATATAAGTGAACTAGTTAGTAACTAGAGTTATTATAAGTGGAGAGAAACCATAAGATCCTGTTTAAGCAAAATGGCTGCCACCAGAAGACGAGAATAAGCTCCAACTCAGAGTTTCTAAGTCTGATCCAACTAATAACAAAGAGAAGCTTTCTTTTAAGTTCAATAGAACGGCCTTGTAGAGGTGGGTGTCCTAATGTTGTTTCCTTAGGAGTGCTAGATATGGGGAGACTTGGACACTGGAGCGAAAGGAAAGTCATGCAGGGGTCCGACCTGTCTCTTTAATAGAAACTCTTTCATTGTGAAACCGCTGCCTCATTTGGCACAGGTTGAGTGCAGGCTGGGAAGAGCAGGGTAATTGCAGGTCATGATGATCTAGTAGGATTAGTTAGTTTATATAAACATGTTCCAAGTCCAGCTATGTTTCAGTTAAGCTGCACACGGAGAACTACCAAAGCAGGCCAGCCCTGGTTCAGTGTCACAAACTGTTTATTTGTACAAGAGATCCCTAGAAGTCTACTAATCCAGGAGACAGCCATCTTAGGGAATTAATGGAGCCTTCTCTGTAGTGGTTATTTTAAAACCAGATTAAACCAGGCCCTTGAGAAAGCAGCGTAGAAAGTAATCCCACATGGAGTCCCGTTGTGAAGCAGGGAAGTGGATCTTTTGAAAGAACTTTCCTATCACAGAGGTCTACTGATTTCCTTCATTCTAGAGTAATATGAACTGGTGTAGAGGGCTATGGGTTACACATTTAGGTATGAATAATGTTTACAAACGGTGTTCCTTCTGTGGTTAATGGGTCTTCTCCTCTTACCTGTTGAGAAATAGCCATTGCTGTAGCTTTTCTGTGGTTCAAGGGGGCATTCAAGAAGCTTTTTTTTTCCTTTGCATTTTTTTTCTTTAGGCCTTCAATGGAAACCACAAATGAAAAGTACACCAGGTATTGTTATTTAACACTTACTGAGTACTTCCTGTGGCTGGGGACTGAGTTAGGGACTAGATACAGAGATGATAATCATAATAACAGGAAAAACAATATAGTGCCTGCAAAGTTATAGTCTGGGTCTGGAGGAGGGAAGAGACAGATATGTGAACATACCATACACGTATAATGAGATAAGTGGTGAAACAAAGTCAAGGACAACCTGTTAGGTGAGTCTAAGCTCCACAGGGAAGGATCCAACACTAGGGAGGTCAAAAAAGTCTGCTAGGGGAGATGATGTGGAGGGAGGTCTTAAAGGGTGGGTTGGATTTTAGTATTCAGGTTGGTGCAAAAAGTAATTGTGGTTTTACATGGTTGAACTTTGCCGCTTGATCTTGGAATACATTCTTAAATAAATGTGGTTATGTTATACATCATTTTAATGTACGTTTCTCACTTTTATTCTTTTTAATAACATTACTTGCTGTTTATTTTATATTTATTTTAGACTGTAGAACTGATGTTAGACAAAACACAAATTCACATGCTTTTCTTATTCAAGTTCAAAATGAGTTGTAAAGCAGCAGAGACAACTCACAATATCAACAATGCAGTTGGCCCAGGAACTGTTAACAAATGTATAGTGTAATGGTGGTTCAAGAAGTTTTGCAAAGGAAATGAGAGTCTTGAAGGTGAGGAGTACATTTGCCAGCCATTTGAGAGGATCATCAAAGCTGATCCTCTTACAACTACACAAGAAGCACCAAAGAACTCAACATCCACCATTCTATTGTCATTCAGCATTTGAAGCAAATTGGAAAGGTGAGAAAGCTCGATAAGTGGATGCCACATGCTGCTGCTGCTGCTGCTAAGTCGCTTCAGTCGTGTCTGACTCTGTGCGACCCATAGACGGCAGCCCACCAGGCTCCGCCGTCCCTGGGATTCTCCAGGCACGAACACTGGAGTGGGTTGCCATTTCCTTCTCTGGATGCCACATGAGCTGACCACAAATTAAAAAAAAAATCATTATTTTGAAGCGTCATCCTCTCTTGTTCTACACAACAACAATGAACCATTTCTAGATTGGATTGTGATGTGTGAAGAAAAGTGGATTTTATATGACAACCATCAATGACCAGCTCAGTGGTTGGACTGAGAAGGAGCTCCAAAGCACTTAGTCAAACTTGCATCAAATTAAAGGTCATGGTCATTGTTTGGTGGTCTGCTGCCAGTCTGATCCACTATAGCTTCTGAATCCTGGTGAAACCATTACATCTGAGAAATATCCTCAGCAAATTGATGAGATGCACCAGAAACTGCAATTCTGCAGCTGGCATTGGTCAACAGAAAGGGCCCAATTCTTCTCCACGACAGTGCCTGATTGCACGTCACCCAACCAACACTTCAAAAGTTGAATGAATGAGGCTATGAAATTTTGCCTCATCTGCCATGTTACCTGATGTCTCTCTTCAAGAATCTCGACAACTTTTTGCCAGAAAAATGCTTTCCACAACCAGCAGGAGGCAGAAAATGGTTTCTAAGAGTTTGTCAAATTTTAAAGCATGGATTTTTATGTTATAGGAATAAACTTATTTCTTATTTGCAAAAATCTGTTGATTATAATGGTTCCTATTTTGATTAATAAAGATGTGTTTGAGCCTAGTTATAATGATTTAAGGGCTTCCCATGTGGCGTAGTGGTAAAGAGTCCACCTGCCAATGTAGGAGATGCAGGTTTGATCCCTGGACCAGGAAAATCCCTGGAAGAGGAAATGGCAACCCACTCCAGTATTCTTGCCTGGAAAATCCCATGAACAGAGGAGCCTCCTGGGCACAGTCCATGGTGTTGCAAAGAATTGGACACAACTGGGAAACTGAGCACATAATTTAAAATTCACAGTTCAAAACCAAAATTGTTTGCACCAACCTAATAGTGGTACTAATGGTAAGGACCCACCCGCCAATACAGGAGACGTGAGAGACACGGGTTCTATCCCTGGGTCAGGAAGATCCCATGGAGAAGGGCATGGCAACCCACTCCAGTATTCTTGCCTGGAGAATCCCATGGACAGAGAACCCTGGTGGGCTACAGACCACAGTGTCGCAAAGAGTCAGACATGACTGAAGTGATGTAACACACACAGCACGATAGTTGTCAAGGTCAATGTATCAGTGGAAAAATAGATAGGTAGGGAGATGAATGGGAAAGGGAACTTGTCCACATGGGTTCAATAGGATTGAATTTGGTGAGAACCCTTTGTGCCTCCTATTGAGAGAGTGATTTGGTTTCTCCCTTATTTCTCTAATAACCCTTCTTCTCATTGGTTGCTTTGACTTTTCTCTTGGATCTAATAGCCTGGCAATTTTTATTCAATTTAATTCAGCATTTATTGCTATCATACATATTTTAGCTCTGTAATAGGCTTGTGGGAGATAGAAGAGGAGGAAACCTTGTCCCAGCCCTCCCAAAGCATGTTCTCCAAAGCATGTGTTCACATCCTCATTGCACTACTTCAGAAACAGGTTGATGATGATCTTCTAGTCCTTAAAAGACATCCAAATTGACAGTTGATAGATCAGCCTTGCTCAATTAAGAGTTTAGCAAAAATGTAACAAAATATGCTAGGCATGGAAGTTGAAGTTTCCAATGTAAACTGTAACTGAAGCTGAAGATGGTGAAATATAAATCCTTCCTTATGACAAACACGGTCTCCAGGAGTGGAACCACAAGCTGATTCATTTATCTCTTGTATGTTTTAGGACAAGCACAATTTTCCATAATATAAAACGGTCTGTTATAGGACTATATGCCTCAGGGAGTTATAAATGTAGATTTTCCTGGCGTTAACATTTCCTGAGTTGTAAGGGTAAGGATTCCTAAAACAGAACTTTAAAAACCTGCAGTGTTGCATGAAGTTTCTCCATACATTAAAAAAAACAACAACTGATTAATTACTTTTATTTTATTGGTTGATCAAGGAAGAGAAATGTTAACCTAGTTATTAGCTTGGCTCAATAGATTCTCATGTATGAGAAAAAGAAAGTGACATTGAATGGGACCAACCCCAAAAAAGACTTGTGCTGGCACTCACTTTTCTCCTTAATCTTGAAAAATAAAAACCAGATTTAGGAAGGTACTTATATTTAGTATACCTGGAAAAACTTATAGAAAAGAAAAAGTTAGTCCATGGCAATTAAAATCAAGGGAAATTACATTGGGTCTGTAGGTACTGGGATGGAAGTGAAACTAAGGACCTCTTGTCACCACTAGGGATACCAAATTCAGAGCTTTTCCATCTTCAACATGCAATAAACCCAGAAGATATTCACTGTAGCACTTACCATTCAAAATGTTCAAATTAACTTCCAGAATTCTCAGAATCATGGGAAAGAGACTATTACTCAATGAACTTTCAGCTAAACACTTTATTGAATCCTAACTTTTTCCCCCGTTCTATTCTCAGGAAGCAAATTGAGTCAATAAGAAAATACTAAACTATTTATAAAGTCACATGACTAAACCGTACTTCCTTAAGGGCTCAGTGGGTAAAGAATCCGCCTGCAATGCAGGAGAACAGGAGATGTGGATTTGATCCCTGGGTCAGGAAGATCCCCTGGAAAAGGAATTGGCAACCCACTCCAGCATTCTTGCCTCAAAAATCCCATGGAGGGAGGAGTCTAGTGGCCTACAGTCCAAAGGGCCACAAAGAGTCGAACATGACTGAGCGTGTAAACGCAGCAGCACAGCACGTGAGGAAACTTTGATACTGACTGAAAACAAAATGCCTCATCTCTTGGCTTTGTTCATTTGGGCTGTATGTGTGTGTGTGGTGGTGGTGGTGGTGGTGTTTATTGTATTCTGGTCATTTGGGCATTTAACAAGTGATTAATACTCTTCTGTATCATCAGTTTATGCTGAACCCAGGAGCTTCAATTCAGGCCAAACATGCTTGTGATTATTCAGGGGTTTCTGCGGGATTCATTAACCCAAACATCTGTGTAATCTACAAAACATTTTCTCCTTTGTTTTCTTATTTGTTCCTTAAAACTGACCTATGAAGAGACTGGAAAGGTTTAATTATTCACATTTCACAGATGGGGACCAACAAGTCTAATTTAGATCCAGTTATATTAATTTAAACCTTAATAAGTAGCAGAACTAAGGCTTACAGCTATTTCCCCTCTTCAGGTTCAGAATTATTCCCACCACACAAGAGGTGGTGTCAGTCAAAGAAATAATCAGCTGGGTGAATCCCCACTCTGCTGATGGCCACTGCCTGACAAGGTTACTTTGCCAGAGTTATTAGTGCTTCAGGTGCCCCTTCAAATTAATAGTCTTTAAATACTTAATTTTATTTAGTGAGAGCATCAGGTCAGTTCAGCTTAAGACACTTAGTCGTGTCTGACTCTTTGCAACCCCATGGATTGCAGTATGCCAGGCCTCCCTGTCCATCACCAACTCCCGGAGTTTACTCAAACTCATGTCTATTGAATCATTGATGCCATCCAACCATCTATTCTCTGTCATCCCCTTCTCCTCCCACCTTCAATCTTTCCCAGCATCAGGGTCTTTTCAAATAAGTCAGTTCTTTGCATCAGGTGGCCAAAGTATTGGAGCTTCAGCTTCAGCATCAGGCCTTCCAGTGAATATTCAGGACTGATTTCCTTTAGGATGGACTGGTTGGATCTCCTTGCAGTCCAAGGGACTCTCAAGAGTCTTCTCCAACACCACAGTTCAAAAGCATCAATACTTTGGCACTCAGCTTTTTTTATAGTCTAACTCTTACATCCATATATGACTACTGGAAAAACAATAGCTTTGACTAGATGGACCTTTGTCGGCAAGGTAACGTCTCTGCTTTTTAATAAGCTGTCTAGGTTGTCATAGCTTTTCTTCCAAGGGGCATTTTTTTGGCATTGCCTTTCTTTGGGCTTGGAATGAAAACTGACCTTTTCCAGTCCTGTGGCCACTGCTGCATTTTCCAAGTTTGCTGGCATATTGAGTGCAACACTTTCACAGCATCATCTTTTACAATTTGAAATAGCTCAACTGGAATTCCATCACCTCTACTAGCTTTTTTCGTAGTGATGCTTGCTAAGGCCCACTTGACTTTGCATTCCAGGATGTCTGGCTCTAGGTGAGCGATCACACCATCATGATTATCTGGGTCATGAAGATCTTTTTTGTATAGTTCTGTGTATTCTTGCCACCTCTTCTTTATATCTTCTGCTTCTGTTATGTCCATACCATTTCTGTCCTTTATTGTGCCCATCTTTGCATGAAAAATTCCCTTGGTATCTCTAATTTTCTTGAAGAGATCTCTAGTCTTTCCCATTCTATTGTTTTCCTCTATTTCTTTGCATTGATCACTGAGGAAGGCTTTCTTATGTCTCCTGGCTATTCTTTGGAACTCTGCATTCAAATGGGTATATCTTTCCTTTTCTCCTTTGCCTTTCACTTCTCTTCTTTTCCTAGCAGTTTGTAAGGCCTCCTCAGACAACCATTTTTCCGTTTTGCTCCTTATTGCCAAATTCAGACTTGAATAAAATAGGGAAAACCACTAGACCATTCAGATATGACCTAAATCAAATCCCTTATGCTATACAGTGGAAGTGACAAATAGATTCAAGGGATTAGATATGATAGACAGAGTGAGAGCATGCTGCTGCTGCTGCTAAGTCGCTTCAGTCGTGTCCGACTCTGTGCAACCCCATGGACAGCAGCCCACCAGGCTCCCCTGTCCCTGGGATTCTCCAGGCAAGAACACTGGAGTGGGTTGCCATTTCCCTCTCCAATGCATGAAAGTGAAAAGTGAAAGTGAAGTCACTCAGTCGTGTCTGACTCTTAGCGACCCCATGGACTGCAGCCTACCAGGCTCCTCCGTCCATGGGATTTTCCAGGCAAAAGTACTGGAGTTGGGTGCCATTGCCTTCTCTGGAGTGAGAGCATAGAGACATTGATTTTCTAATAACAAAGATTCAATCCTTTTTTTGAAAAAACATTATATGTGTTCCCCGTCCTATGGCTCCAGCTCCTGCAAGCCAAATCCTCAATGACCTGTGTGTGCGTCCACATGTGTACACGCATGAACTGTGGCCCCATGAACTGTAGCCCACCTGGCTCCTATGTCCCTGGAGTTCTTCAGGTAAGAATAGTGGAATGGGTAGCCATTTCCTACTCCAGGGGATATTCCTGACCCAGCGATCGAACTCCAGTTGTATCTCCTCCATTGTCAGGCAGATTGTTTATCACTGAGCCGCCTGGGAAGCCCAACGACACAGAGATTTCACCAAAGACACTGGAGGACATGAGACGTGCCACACTGTGTTCTCGGCACGGTCCCTGAGAAAGTCCTTTTGGATATGTCTTATCCTGGGTCTCTTTTATCTCTCCCTTTCTCTTTCTGGACTCAAACTTCCTAGCTCTGACACCCTATTCTCAGGTCTTATACTTCCTGAGATCTCACTCCACTTAGCAGAGTAACTTTTGTTTCAGCTTCTACTGAACTTGCAACTTTCTTCCACAGGATAATATAAATCTTCAATATGTCAAACACCATTTTGTTGCAAAAAAACATTTCATTAAAATCAACTAACTGAAGAACCAGGGATCAGTAACAGGTTAGGAGTGAGGTAGTAAAGAAATTGTTAAAATATAAATGTAAAATTTTCCTGTTATTAACTGAATTCAAATGAGGGATTGATACATGTGCTAAGGCAGAATTTGGAGCAATTTACATGTCAAGTTATGTAAGGAAACATGGAATAAAATTATTTCTGAACTAACTGACACCATAATCCTGATTAATTTCAAAATGTTTACATTCCTTTTTGTTGTTTTAATTTTTATTTTATATTAGAGTATAGTTGATTTACAATGTTGTGTTAGTTTCAGGAGGACAGCAAAGTGATTCAGTTATACATATACATACATCTATTCTTTTTCAGATTCTTTTTTCCATCTAGGTTATTACAGAATATTGAGTAGAATTCCCTGTGCTATACAGCAGGTCTTTGTTGCTTCTCTGTTTTCTACATAGTAGTGTGCATATGTTATTCCCAAACTCCTAATTTATACCACCTCCCTTTTCCCCTTTAGTGACCATTAAGGGTGTTTTCAAAGTCTGTGAACTTTTTCTGTTTTATAAATAATTTCATTTGTATCATCTTTTTAGATTCCACATATAAGTGATATCAGGCTTCCCTGGTAGCTCAGCTGGTAAAGAATCTGCCTGCAATGCAGGAGACTCCGGTTCAGTTCCTGGATTGAGACGATTCCCTGGAAAAAGGGATATGCTACCCACTCTAGTTTTCTTGGACTTCCCTGGTAGTTCAGACAGTAAAGGATCCAACTGCAATGTGGGAGAGTTGGGTTTGATCCCTGGATTGAGAAGATCCCCTGGAGGAGGGCATGGCAGTTCACTCCAATATTCTTGCCTGGAGAATCCCATGGACAGAGGAGCCTGGCAGGCTACAGTCCATGGGGACACAAAGAGTCTGACACAACTGAGCGACTAAGCACAGCACATAAGTGATTGCATATGATATTTTGTCTTTCTCTGACTTACTTCACTTAGTACGATAATCGTTAGGTCCACCCACAAAGCTGCAAATGGCATTATTTAATTCTTTTTTATGGCTGAGTAATATTAATGTATACCACATCTTCCTATCCATTTATCTGTCACTGGACATTTAGGTTGCTTCCATGGCCTAGCTATTGTAAATAGTGCTGTGATGAACAATGGGGTGCATATATCTTTTCAAATTATGATTTTCTCTGAATATATGCCCTGGAGGGGAATTGCTAGATCGTAAAAATATGGTATCACATTTTTAGTTTTTTAAGGAAGCTTTGTACTATTCTCCATAGTGGCTGTACCAATTACATTCTCACCAATAGTGTGGGAGGTTTTCCTTTTCTCTACACCATCTCCAGCATTTATTGCTTGTAAACTTTTTGATGATGGCCATTCTGACTGGTGTGAGGTGATACCTCACTGTAGTTTTGGCTTGCATTTCTATAATAATTAGCAACATTGAGCATCTTTTCATGTGCGGTTTGGCCATCTGTATATCTTCTTTGGAGAATTGTTTATTTAAATCTTCTGCCTATTGTTTTTATTGGGTTGTTTTTTCTTGATATTGAGCTGCATGAGCTGTTTGTATATTTTGGAGATTAATTTCTCATCAGTCACATCATTTGCAAATATTTTCTCCCATTCTGTTATATTCATTTTATCATTTCTTTTTTCAACTCACACTTGAAGTGAAGTTGCTCAGTCGTGTCTGACTCTGCAACCCCATGGACTGTAGCCTACCAGGCTCCTCTGTCCATGGGATTTTCCAGGCAAGAGTACTGGAGTGGGTTGCCATTACCTTCTCCAGGGGATCGTCCCAACCCAGGGATCGAATCTAGGTCTCCCACATTGCAGGCAGACGCTTTACCATCTGAGCCACCAGGGAAGTTGAGATTACTTAGTAATTCTAAAATAGCCTCAAAATATGTAAAGCAAAATTGATGAGACTACAGGGAGAAATTTACAAGTGTAATATATTCACTAGGAGATTTCAGTACATTTTTCTTAGTTACTTGGTGGTCAAGCATCAAAAAACTCAGTAAAGATAGAGAACATTTGAACAACATAATTAATATGCATGATCTAATAGGCACATATACAGATCCTCTACCCAATAATTAAAGGCTATACATCCTTAAGTACATGTGAAACATTTTTCAAAACAAAACAAGACCTAAAATAAAATGGTTAAACAGGAAGAGTTGATAATGTCATAGATAAGCATTAGCTTGATTCTACTTTTAAATCTTTTCTTGATTTGGGGCATTACTTCAGCATCAGTTCAGTCAGTTCAGTCGCTCAGTTGCATCTGACTCTTTGCAACCCCATGAACTGCAGCACACCAGGCCTGCCTGTCCATCACCAACTCCCGGAGTTCCAAACCCATGTCCATTGAGTTGGTGATGCCATCCAACCATCTCATCCTCTGTCATCCCCTTCTCCTCCTGCCCTCCATCTTTCCCAGCATCAGGGTCTTCTCAAATGAGTCAGCTCTTCACATCAGGTGGCCAAAGTATTGGAGTTTCAACTTCAACATCAGTCCCACCAATGAACACCCAGGACTGATCTCCTTTAGGGTGGACTGGTTGGATCTCCTTGCAGTCCAAGGGACTCTCAAGAGTCTTCTCCAACACCACAGTTCAAAATCATTAATTCTTTGGCACTCAGTTTTCTTTATAGTTCAACTCTCACATCCATACATGACTGCTGGAAAAACCATAGTCTTGACTAGATGGACCTTTGTTGACAAAGTAATGTCTCTGCTTTTCTATATGCTGTCTAGGTTGGTCATAACTTTCCTTCCAAGGAGTAAGCGTCTTTTAATTTAATGGCTGCAATCACCACCTGCAGTGATTTTGGAGCCCAGAAAAATAAAGTAACCATAGTACATGTATTCTCTGTATCTAAAGCCTTGATCATTTCTGTGAAACTCATTCATTTTTCCCATTTGCAAACCTTGCAATGAATTGAGAGGGAACTGCTTGTGTCTTTGACAACATAACTGAATTATTTGAGCAATCTGATTCAGCTGTTCATCCAGTTTATTTTTTTCAGATTTGTTGAGGTATAGTTGACAAACTGCACCTCATAGTAATTTGATATAATATTTATATTGTGAGGATTCCTCTCATCTAGTTAATTAACACATTCATCACCTATTTATCTTTCTTTTTTTAGTGATAACACTTAAATTCTCCTCTCTTAGCAAATTTTGATTATACAATACAGTCTTATCTACATAGCCAACATGTTTATAGCTGAAAGTTTGTGTATTTTTGCCTAACTTTACTTATTTCCCCCAGTCCCCAGCCCCTGGCAACCACTTGTCTACTGTTTCTATGAGTTTGGTTTTTTTTAAGATTCCACATGTAAATAATAGCATGCAGTATTGATCTTTATCTGATTTATTTCACTTAGCATCAAGGTCCAGCCATGTTGTTGAAAATGGCAGGATTTCCTTCTTTCTCATAGCTGAATATATTCCTCTGTGTGTGTGTGTATTCCATCTTCTTTATCCATTCATCCCTTGATGGGCAGTTAGGCTATTTCCATACTTTTGTTCTTGCTGTTGTTCTCTAACTGCTAAGTCATGTCCAACTCATTACGACTCCATGGATTGTAGCACACCAGGTTCCTCTGTCCATGGGATTTCCCAGGCAAGAATACTGGAGTTGGTTGCCATTTTCTTCTCCAGTTGATCTTCCTTACCAGAGATCAAACTCACATCTCCTGCACTGCAGGCAGAATCTTTACGACTGAGCCACCAGGGAAGTCCCATTTCTGTACCTTAGTTATTACAAATAGTGATGCAGTTAACATGGGGTGGGGGGCAGATATCTCTTTGATATCCTGTTTTCATTTTCATCAAATATATACCCAGAAGTGGAATTTCTGGATCATGTGGTCATTTTATTTTTACTATTTTCCATAGTTGCTATACTAATTAACAATTCTATAAGTTCCTTTTAAGTGGTTATTTTGGCACCTGCTTAATTGTCCCTTTCATTGAGTTCTTCTAAACATTAGTTTCCTCATCTGGAAAATGGGGATAGTACTTACATTCACACTGGTTTGGTGAAAGTTAAATTAGATAGCTTAATAGGACACATCTAATCCCAATGCCTATTCATAGCATGGAATTGGCAAATCTGAATCACACCCTCCACCTTACCCCCACCAACTTATGCATGTAAAACTTCTGCGGTCACTCAAGACCCAACTCTCATCAAATATTGCAAACTTTCCAGGGGACATGACATTGTCTTTCTTTCTCATTTTCTTGTTTTAGGGCTTTATATTTTAAGAATAGTTTCAGGTTCACAGGAAAATTGAATAGAAGTTACAGAGATTTCCCATGTACCCCTACCCTCACACATGCATAGCCTCTTCTATGATCAAAATCCCCACCAGAGTGGTACAACTGATGAACCTACACAGCACAGTCACTCACCCAAAGGCCATAGTTTACACTGCAGTTCACTCTTGGTGTTGTATATCCTATGAATTTGTACAGGTGTTAATGACATGTGTAATGAAATGTACAATGCTATCCATCATTATGGTATCATATATTGGTAATTTCACTGCCCTAAAAATACTCTGTCCTCTGCCTATTCATCTCTCCTCCCCTTCCTTCAATCCATGATAACTGACTGATCCTTTTACTGTTTTCATAGTTTTGCCTTTTTCAGAATGTCATATAGCTTCTTCCATCTAGTAATATGCATTGAAGTTTCCTTCATATTTTTTCATGGCTTTGTAGCTCATTTCAATTTCTTTTTAGCACTGAATAATTGGAAGGAAAGTTATAGCCAACCTCGATAGCATATTAAAAAGCAGAGACATTACTTTGCCAACAAAGGTCCGTCTAGTCAAGGCTATGGTTTTTCCTGTGGTCATGTCTGGGTGTGAGAGTTGGACTGTGAAGAAAGCTGAGCGATGAAGAATTGATGCTTTTGAACTGTGGTGATGGAGAAGACTCTTGAGAGTCCCTTGGACTGCAAGGAGATACAACCAGTCCATTCTAAAGGAAATCAGTCCTGGGATTTCTTTGGAAGGAAAGATGCTAAAGCTGAAACTCCAGTACTTTGGCCACCTCATGCAAAGAGTTGACTCATTGGAAAAGACTCTGATGCTGGGAGGGATTGGCGGCAGGAGGAAGAGGGGACGATAGAGGATGAGATGGCTGGGTGGCATCACAGACTTGATGGACGTGAGTTTGAGTGAACTCCGGGAGTTGGTGATGGACAGGGAAGCCTGGCATGCTGCAATTCATGGGGTTGCAAAGAGTCGGACATAACTGAGCAACTGAACTGAACTGAATGTTCCACTGTATGGATGCCCCACAGTTTGTTTATCCATTCACCTGCTGAACATTATCTTGGTTGTTCCAAGTTTTCACAGTTATGAATATCCATGTGCAAATTTTTGTATGGACATAAATTTTCAAATTATTTAGGTAAATACCAAGAAGCACAATTGCTGGATCATATGGTAAGGATAGGTTTAGCTTTGTAATAAACTGCCCAAGTGTCTTCCAAAGTGGTTTTGCATTCCCACCAGCAGTGACTGAAAGTTTCTCTTGCTCCACATGCTCTCCAAATTTGATGTTGTGAGTGTTCCAGATTTTATCCATTCTGGTAGGTGTGTAGTGGCATCTCATTGTTCTTTTAAGACCTTGTCTTTTTATCCTTTATCCTTAGCATAATGTGGCAAATGCTGGGTATAGAAAATTCATTCAGAGGATATTTCTTAGTTGATTTTCCAGATTAAATAAATTCTCTCTCCTCCCATATGTATATACATGCATACACATATAAGCATATGTGTAAACATATTTTAGCCTGAATATTTTTTTACTCTTGCTAGCAACACACATTTATGTGACAATAAAAGTATTATCTTTAGAAAAGAGATAAGAAGTCTTGGTTACTCAATATGATGAGCTATTGATTCTTACACCTGAGAAAAAGTTAAAGCACCTACATTCCTTGAAATAATCATCTCTATGGCAAGCAGGACCTTTGTTTTCAAGGTTCCACCTGAAAGTCAAATGTTCCTCCTCCTCACATTTATGATTTTATTTGCCTATGATAGATAAAGGAGTCATTTGAAGTGACATAGACCTAAAATGCTGGTTACAAGAAATTTTGTTGCTAGTTTGTATTAATTATTCCTGTCCAAATGGAGGGTAAGACTCACAATTGAGTTTGCTGTCTGACTCATGTCTTATTTGACTTCATTCTTAATCCATCTGTGGAGTGTTTTGTAGATTAGTATTGTGTTTTGGAAATACAAAGAATGCTGGAAAAATTCAAGTGAGGCTTTAAAAAATTCACCATTAATTTGGTAAATAACATCTTCCTAGACAGAATGTTTTAACTTGGCCCTTTGAATATAAACATTTTTAGGAAGTATATTAGCTCGTTTGGTAATTCAGTTAGAATTTGTATCTTCTATTATTTTCTTTTACTCAAATGCTACAGAGTTATTTCCCTTGAGTCTAAATTATTGCACACCTTTCTGTTGTGAACTGATCCTCAGTCGTGCACTGAACACCTCCTATGAGCCCTGCACTAAGTTCCAAGGACACATCTAAGAGATCTATAGGATAGGATGCCATTGTGATTATGGAAGGGGCTGAGGGTAATGCCTGAATGAAGAAATAAAGTAGTTAGAAACTAGTTATCATTGGCGTAAATGTGATTGTGAGAATAACCAAGCCCACTGTTAGTTTCCCTTGTCATGTCTTAGACGCCCACCATGAGGCTGTGCACACAGGAGCCACCTACAAGTCAAGCAGACTGGTGAAAGTGAATGTTTCACCAGTGAAACTGGTAAAAGTGAAAGTTGTGTCTGACTCTTTGCAACCCCATGGACTGTAGCCTGCCAGACTCCTCTGTCCATGGAATTCTCCAGGTTAGAATACTGGAGTAGGTGGCTGTTCCCTTCTGCAGGGGATATTCCCAACTCAGGGATTGAACCCAGGTCTCCTGCATTGCAGGCAGATTCTTTATTGTCTGAGCCACCAGCAAAGCAGACTGGTGACACCCTCCAATAACAGGCATGACACAGGCCTCCGAAAGTACAGCTCAGCCTTATGCCCAAATGTTTTCATGTTGATGAATGACTACACCATCAAACCATAAAAAGATGTAGAGGAAACTTCAATGCATATTTTGTTAAAATTTCATCTACCTGATTTAATATTATTCCACAAAGAGTTTTCAGGCTTTCAGTGAATCACAACCCTACATTTCTCCTTCTCTATGTGAGTCCTTCATGGGATATTCAGGAAACCAGTGACAATCCAAGAAAAACTGACATTTAGAACTTTGGAATACAGTAGGTTTGGTTGAAGATGGATGGGTAGTAACTATGGAGGTCTTAAAACCAAGTACGTTTATTTTTTTCAGGTCATTCCTATCCTCTTTTTTCATTGATAAGAAGGAGTTGCTATCATTGGTTTCAAAAGCAATTCTCAGGCTTAATCTCCTCTTTATATTTCCTTTCCCCCAATCCAGAAATAATACAAGAAACCCTAATAGTTCAGTTCAATTCCTGAAGTGTAGAATTCCACATTTTGTTCCTTCTGGTGACAATATCTCATGTTTAATGATTAAGAAGAAATAATGGGACTTACATTATTTGTAAGTCCCTAGACTTGGCAATCTAGGAAACATATTGGTTGAAAAAACATGCCCTGAGTTTCCCAACTATTCTTAAGATTGGGTCAAAGTACAGGAAGAAAATAAACTCTTGTTAAAATTCTTGATCTGTTTGCAAAATCTTCATTGGGAGGCAGCATATTCAGGGTAAACCCTCTGCCTTTGCTTCTATTCTGATTGGCACACCATGAGATATTGACAAAGTTGCCTAACTTTCAGCTTTCCTATCTGCACAAGGTATTTGACCATGATATTCTTGTCAACCAGCATTTATTAAGCATCTCTTTTTGTGTGTCACTGTACTAGGTACCAAATCAGACATACGGTAAAGATCTATGAGATAACAAAAGTAAAAGTGTTTTAAGGTCTTTAAAGGAATGAATCTGTGCCAAGTCAGAGATTATGAATTAAAAGATTCATAGCATGAAGAAAGGTCTTCACAGTTCTCAAAATTTTTAATGTATTTAGTTGACATGGAAATCAGGATTAATCCCAGTAGGGAAGAGTTAGCATTTCACAGAAAGAATTTCTGTTTCAGGGCCTGGAATATTAGTAAAGATCACAGGATCTCAAAGGGTTCATTGTATCGAGCAAGTCTGGATAGATAGTTACAAATTTATCATTAAAAACTGGCCCAAAATTTGGGCAAAATCATTGCATGTGGAGAATATCTGGTTATGCTCCAGTTGTCTTAGCTGATTAATTCTCTACCTTCCTTCACCCTGCGTTATGTCCTGGGAAGCTGACCCCTAGGGAGTGTCTCACCCAGTCTCCCTTGCTACTGCTTTCTGGCTGATTTAGATCAATGGGAAGCACCAGTAGATCAGAGTTTGGAAAGAGACTGTGTTGGGGTATTTCTTCTTGGCTTCTTGGCTCCCTGTCTTTGGTGGGTCTTTGACAGGGACTGTAGCTTCTAGTAGGTAACTGAGTTCAAGTAGTACTATTTCCCTTTTTGCCCTTCAGACCTAAGGGTGGTACGATCTTCTCTGGGTGCCTCCACATCTCTTGTTTATTTGTTTAGCTTGCCCATACCTCTGTAAGTAGTCACTTATTAAACTATCATCACTAAAAACTTCTGAGGTGATTTCTGTTTCTTACCAGGATCCTGACTAATGTGTACAGCTACAAAAGAAATTTTATAAAGCCCATAAAGACCCTTATATAGACTGTAAAATATTTTTCACATGAAAAGCAAAATATCCCTCAGCTTTGGAATCAACCTCTCCACAAGCTGTCCCTGAAATGTTTGAATTTCATTTCTTTGACTCTGGAAATACTCACACAGGGACATTAAAATCTTCTGATGAAACCATTTTTTAAGCTGAGAATTCATTGCAAGAATATCTCAGAAGGGGTGAGAAACCCCAGAGAATGTTTTGCACGTTGTCTTTTTCCTTGACGTGGTTGATGACGTGCATTTGAAGTCAGAAGAAAGGGAAACATTCAGTAATTCTGGGTTTTCTTAGGCAATAATGGGTTTTGCAGGTCTGGAGAGAGGATTTTATCTAAGAAGTTAGAGTGTGCATGGATAGATGCTCTGAGCAACATGCAGAGAAAACAATGCATGCAATGAGGTATCCACAATCTACAGTCTGGAGGACGCTTATTTGATCCAGAGTTGACCTTTTGTGACTCACTTTACCTCCCCTCTGTGCTATTAACAAACATATGACCAAGTGGGGAGCGGTAAATGAGTGCATTTCCTGCAAATAAGATTTTAATGAGACTCTCTAGGTGGTCACATACCAACACACGATGATAAAATGTTGATTGTTGATCCCCTCCCTCCCAGGTCAATGTGCTGAAAACAAACCAAATTTAATTTTAGTTTACAAAATCATAATGAAACAGAAAATTAGGTCAAAATAAGTAAGTCTGTCTCTGGTGGCAGTAACAGGGACTTTTGCATAAAACCAAATGACCTCACCGTAGAAGCCATTCTTGCCTGACCTGGTGTTGTGGCAAACACAGCATTTTCTAATCAGCATGCTTCACTGGGTGTGATTTGGCTAACTAACTCTTCTTGGGCTTAAAAATGGGGCACTGAGCTAGGTTAGAGAAAGGGAAAGTTATGTTCCAACTCTCTCTCCAAGGGTATTGGAAGGTTTACATGGAAAAAAGATTTGTTTCCTCCCCACGATATGTTGCTGTTTTGTTTTTTGGTTTCTTTTTGTTTCTTTTTTTAGTTTTATTTTTTGGCCGGGCCACACAGCATGTGGGATGTTAGTTTCCTAACTAGGGACCAGACTCTGTCCCATGCATTGGAAGCACAGAGTTTTAACTGCTGGACTGCCAAGGAAGTCCTTGTTCTTTATTTTTGACTATTGAGGGACAAGCGGGACACAAAGGGCACGGACATGATAAGGAGCTGATGCAGGGACAAGAAGTAGGAAAACAAGTATTTTTCCCCATTGTATCATCTATCATTCTTCAGGCAAACAATCCAAATTCTTATCGCCTTAACTACTATGGACAGCTTTAAAATTCCAAGTGATCCCACTGATTTGGAATTTATCCTGCTGCTTGCAATATCTCTTATTGCTCCCAAGGTTGAAGAAAATGGAAAAGGATGAAAAGAAATATGAAAAAGACAGGATTGAACAATAATATTAGCTAATCTACTTTAAATTTTTATTTATTTTATTTTTTGACTGTGCTGGGTCTTTGTGGGCTACAAGGGCTTTTCTCTAGTTGTGGCAAGTGGCGGCTACTCCCTAGTTGGGTGTGTAGGCTTCTCATTGTGTGGCTTCTCTTGTTGCAGAGCATGGGTTCTAGAGCATTCGGGCTTCAGTAGTTGTAGTTCCCAGCTTCTAGAGCACAGGCTCGGTAGTTGTGGCACACGGGCTTACTTGCTCTGTGGCATGTGGTATCTTCCCAGAGCAGGGATTGAACTCGCATCTCCTGCATTGGCAGGTGGATTCTTTACCACTGAGACGCCAGGGAAGCCCCTAATCTATTTTTTTGATGTTAAATTATTGATTTATTTATTCAACAAATGTGTATTAGACACTATTTTGAGCCTGTAGTAAGGCTGTGGATCCAAGCATGAAATAATGTTAAATCTGTATTTTCAAATGCCTACTTCTGAGTGAGGGAAGCAAAGAGTAGACTAAAAGACAAAATGGTACATAATATAATATCTGATATCATAAATGCCAACATATGAGAGGCTCTGTACCAAGAATTTACTTACCCCAAGAACTCATCTACTCCTCACAACAACTCATGGGGTAGATTCATTGTCTCTATTTTATTCTGAGAAGACAGTTTCAGAGTAGAAGGGACCTTGTCTCATGTAGTCCTAGGTGGGACTGAGCCCAAATCTGCCTGGTCTCATGATCAGCAGACAATTGGATAGATTTGTTTGGCCTCCTCCTGGGTCTATCTACATCTGTTTATCCTGAAAGATGCTTTCCCAAGCTGGTCCTCTCTGAGGTCTCAGAGCAGTTCCTGCTTATAAAATTCTCTTGGCAATTAATCATGGACAGCCTCATAAGAGCTACCATCTCCAGTATTTAGATCTGTTATTGAAATATTTTATTTGCATTCAGCTTAATTAAAAGCTTGATCATGGTTAAATTGTCCTTAACCTTGCTGCAAACTCCCTGAGGGTCAGAAACAGTTAAATGATTTTTACTCTTTATGGCCCTCGAAAACCACATCATGCCTCACACACATGAATGCATGCATGCTGAGTCATCTCAGTTGTGTGTGACTCTTTGCAACCCTACAGACTGGTAGCTCACCAGCCTCCTCTGTCCATGGGATTCTCCAGGCAAAAATACTGGAGTGACTTCATGCCCTTCTCCAGGGGATCTTCCCAGCCCAGGGATCGAACCTGTGTCTCTTATCTCTCCTGTATTGGCAGGCGGGTTCTTTACCAGTAGTGCCACCTGGGAATGCCTCATACTCATGGACATTTAGTAAGGAGTTTATTTAATTGAGTCTCTAGAAAACGTGGTCCTAGGAATTCACTAAAGTTAATGCATTGTTATCTCAGTTCATAGAGGAGATTCTTGTTCTCGATTCCTCGGTGCATCTAGGTGGAACATTTGTTCTTTTAAATGTGTAGTCTGCCTTATAATACCTCCTTGGAAGGCAAAATAAACTGGTCCAAAATATTCAGTATAACTAGTACAGTAAGGGTAATCTGGACCCTTACATATCCACACTTATGGAAAAGAATAGAATTGTTAAATTTACCAGTTAAGCTGAGAATTAAAAAATAAAACATGCAAAACAAAACAGGACCTAGGAATATGATTTGCCTTGACAAAATCTTGCTATGGTGGAAACACCCCGGCAAACATTAGACTCAGATAGTGCCTAACTGCAAAGATTGCTAACCAACATCCGGAGCAGCAGGTCATCCTGAGTCTATTTGCATCAGGTCAAGGCTGCTCTTTTAAAAGAGGGTTCACCCTGCAGCCTCACTCACGTAAAATAACATTCCATTTCAACATAAGTTTCTTAAGCAAGAATGCAGTCGGGCAGCAAGTAAATATCTATAAAAAAAAAAAAAAAAAGGATAGCCTTTATGGATGTGTAAATACTCTGTCCAGCTCTTCCTTACTCAAAATTCACTGGGGCCTAGGAGATTTGAGCAGAGTGATTCTGAAAGGAAATGTTTTCAAAGTACAAACATGTCTTATTCAATAAATGTGATCTTTCTGAATTGTTATATATGCAGATATCTCATAATTGAGACTTTATTACTTTCTCCCTTGTATTTCCATTGTATTAGATAAATGCAAATGTATAATTATATACAATTTATACAGAAAGACATAAAGGAGTTTAATTGGAGTAATAACTTTAGAACATGGGGTAGCTCTCAACTCACTTCCCGCACTTCTTGACATTTTACGAGGTCATTTACAATGACCTCCTCTCTTATTTTGATCACTTGAGAACTGGCAGTTGGAAGAGGTTGTTCTTGGGAGTAGTTTCAACCTCCTTAACATTGAGATGGTAGCTTGGCTCTAGAAAAGAGCCATGTCTACCATGCTTTTGCTATTTGAACTCATATAAACTGGCATCTTTGGGCTGGGCATGTTGCCATGATGAGAAACCAAGCACAGAACTTCTCCGTGTACATCCAGTGTGGGAGGAGTGATCCGGATATGGCTAATGTCTGCATGACACCTCTGAAGACTAAGTAAATTTGACAGTGTTGAAGACTTATGTGCAAAACCAAGACACTTGTTCAAACTAGTAGAATTAAGATGGTAGAAGATTAATAAAAATAAAAAAATAAGAGAGCCAGTGATTAGATGCTCATGATAAAAGTTCAGAGTCAGGAAATTCTTTCACTCATTCATTCAACAAACATTTTTTTATATATGCCAGGCACTTTGCTAGTTTCTTTGAATAGAATGATGAACAACAATCCCTTCTAAGAGTGTTCACATCAGGCTTCCCTTGTGGCTCACTGGTAAAGAATCTGCCTGCCAATTCAGGAAACATGTGTTTGATCCCTAATCTGGGAAGATAATCACATCCCACAGAGCAACTAAGCCTGTGCGCCACAACTGTTAAGCCTGTGCCCTAGAGACTGGGAGCCACAATTACTGAGCCCACATGCCACAACTTCTTAAGTCCATCTTCCCTAGAGCCTGTGCTCCACAAGAGAAGCCATGTCAATGAGAAACCCGCACACTGCACCTAGAGAGTAGTTTCCATTCACCACAGCTAGAGAAAAGCCCATGCAGCAACAAAGACCCAGTACAGTCAAAAATTTAAAAAAAATAAAATTATACTTAAAAAAAAAGTATTCATGGCAGAGAAGTAGAGGCAGATAAGCAACAATTTTTAGGACAGCATATTAGTTTCCTAGGGCTATAAGAGAAATACCATAAATTGGATGGCTTAAACAACAGAAATTTATATTTCACAGTTCTGGAGACTGGAAACCCAAGATCAAGGTGTCTGCAGGTTTGGTTTCTCCTGAGGCCCCTCTCTCTGGCTTGTGGTTGGTGCCTTCTTGCTGTGTCTTCATGCGGCCCTTCTGTGTGCATGCATCCCCGATGTCTCTCCTCTTCTTATAAGGACACCAGTGATGCTGGAAGGGCCTCACCTTAATGGCTTCATTTTAAATTTGTCACCTCTTTAAAGATCTTATCCTTAAATATGGTTACATTGTGAGATACTGGAGGTAGGAACTTCATCATATAAATGTGGAGGGTAACACCAACTTATCCCATAGCAGTCTATTAAAAACTATGGTGGAGCCTGCCCAGGATGCTGGGGAAGCCCCAGGGAGGGTGACAGTCAAAGAAGCCTTATAGAGCATGTGAGGAATAACCAGGCCTTATAAGATATAGAGCAAATAGCCTGAATGCAAACAGTGGACTCTTTGAAACTGAATGTGAATTAAGAACTCATGAATAAATGGTGATGTAATGTACTTTGAGAGCCACATCTTATATTCAGTCTAAAAATTTGGCAATGGTGTATGTTCTTACAAAACAAAAACACAATATAGGGATGTGTATACATAGTAAAGGTATCTAAAGACATTTAATGGGTGTTGGAATGGGATAGAAGCAGAGCATGGCCAACGCGAGGATAGATTGTTCACTGAACAGTGAAGAGACAGAGGCCAGGAGAGGCCCTACCCATCAACCGTTTGACAAATGTCCACTCTTGGGCACCCTGTGAGGGCTTCTTGGGCTAGCAGCAATTCTATATTACAGGCTCTTCTTTTAGGTTCCTGCCACCAGGGACCCCTCTCTGAGGCTCAAACCAATGGGCTCCACACTCTCTTCTTCTGTCTGATCTTTATTGTTTAGCAAATAGACATTTTTTTCCTTAAAGAGGCATTTAGAAGCCAAAAGTTTCTGGATATGCACAGTCTGTGGAACCATGTTGAACTGTCACTGAATTAACAAAGTGGCAGATTGTGGTAGAAAATCAGGGAAATGGGAACTTTCCTGGCTCATGTTTGTGTACTGTCTCTGTGATGCATCACGAAATGTCATCCTCCATTTTCCCAGCTTGGAAACAGTAATAATGACCAGAATTTAAAGCTAAAATAGGGTAATTTGTAGGGTTATAGAATATAAGAAAATTGTGGATTGAATCAAACAGTTTATATTCCTCTGAGGAAGATTCAGGTGGATAAAACAATTCATTTGAGTTTGGTTTTGAGGATTAAAAGGGGAAATTCTTTTTTCAGAGACGTTGAAAAATGTCAGCAGTGTGTAATTCAAAGATGTCCACCATATGGATTCTAATGGATCAGCTTTCAGAGAGCAGTGACATCAGAGAGAATTTCTCAACTTCTGAAGCCCTGTGAGCCCAGGAAGCAGGGGAAGATTAAAATGCCCTGAAATTAATTTTCCTGCTTTTATGATTTTTGCCAGTGTTTTCTTTTTAGTATTGATACCCAGTAGTTTCTCAAAGGACCCTTGAAAAAAAGCATCAAATAAGCAAATGACATTGTTCATTTACTTGAATAGCTAGAATACAAATTTCAATTATTGCAGAATTGTGTCAAGTTCAAATAACCAGGATCAAATTTACATATATTCAAGTCAATGAGGGTCTTTATCCAAAAGTATTATAACCTTGAAATGCTTGTTGAAATAAGCTATAAGAGGAAACAGTAGTAAAAACTAGAATTAAAAATATGTGCATATTTTACTTTTTGCCAATTTTGCCTCTGAATTTCTCTGAACTTTTTGATAATTCTGATTTAGTTATCCATTTGTAGCTATTATTATTATATTCATTAGCTTTTTCCACATTCAGTATAATACCACAAAAGTGCAAAGTTCAATTAACTTTTATTTATATGTGAGTTTCAATAACAGTCCCAACAGGAAATTATACATTATCTAGAGAAGGCAATGGCACCCCACTCCAGTACTCTTGCCTGGAAAATCCCATGGATGGAGGAGCCTGGCAGGCTGCAGTCCATGGGGTCGCTAAGAGTCGGACACGATTGAGCGACTTCACTTTCACTTTTCACTTTCATGCATTGGAGAAGGAAATGGCAACCCACTCCAGTGTTCTTGCCTGGAGAATCCCAGGGACGGGGGAGCCTGGTGATCTGCCATCTACGGGGTCGCACAGAGTCAGACACGACTGAAGTGACTTAGCAGCAGCAGTCCATTTAAGTTAGTTGACAAGAGGAAAGCTCAGGCATGAAAAGGGAAGAAGCATTTCCCAATGAAACAAAGTGATAGAGTAGCAGAGATGAGCCTCAATTATGACTCCTGGGCCCTACATTCTAGTACCTTCTCCCTCCCTGCTCTTTTCCCAGAAGATTAGTCCCTCTAGATGTCTGGAACCTTCTCCTGGGCCCTGAGCAACTGAACAGAGGCTGACTTAAGGATGAATGGAAAAGAATCATGAGCAGCATTGAGGTGTGGAAGTCACCACAAACCAAAGCCAAATTCAGATGATTATTGTTTCAATTTTAAGTTGTTTCTTAATTAATTGCATTTCCTTTCTAGTCATTAAAACAGATAATGAACAGTAAAACCAATCTTCCATCTAGATTTTTATACTAGGCTATGGGACAAGGACTATCTTCATTGCTTTCCATCATGTTTACAGATATCATGGACCTTTGCTTGGTCAAAGTGCTATGAGAAAAAGGTTTTCATGGCCAGGGGAAGGCAAGTTTCTTCACTTAAAAAATCATTATCATCTCCAATTACATGCATAAATAATATTGGATATTGTGAGGATACAAAGTTGTATGGTATGGTCTCTGCCCTCATAAAGCTTATAGTAGTAAAAATTTAAAGATTAAAAAAATACATAACTTTTCCACTTATGAAAACATTCCTAGACTGCCAGTTAGTGATAGTTGTGTGTTCTTCTTTTTGTATTTACTGGAAGGAGAAATCTTAATAGTTTAGTGGGAAAAGGCATCATTGGGGTTTTCCGCTGGCATTCTAGAAGGAAGCACGTACTATTTCAGACAATAACGTTCTTCCAGCAAAAAGGAACTAGTCCAGAGCCTAAAAGTGGCTCAAGGCAAAAGTTCCTGAGAGAAAGTAATCTTGGCGAGCCTTTCATGAAATCCTAAGGGACCAGCCTTCCTCGTTGTTTCATAATGCTAGTAAACAAGAGAAAAACAACAAAAGCTTTTTGCTTCCCGCTCTTTTCTGGACTTCCGTTGTGGAGAGCCTATGACTGACAGCTGAAGGCAGCATTAACTCCAAGGCTCTACCCAGGGTTCTCTCTCTCTTTTTTTAGATTTTATTCAAGTATAGTCAATTTACAATGTTGTGTTAGTTTCTTCTGTAGAGCAAAGTGGTTCAGTTATATTCTTTTTTTCATATTCTTTTCCACTATGGTTTGTCAAAGGATATTGAATATAGTTCCATCTGCTGTACAGTAGAATCCACAAATGCCTGCCCACATTAGTTGCTGGGGAATTCAACCTACCCCCAATCTTAGCCCCCACATTCCTCCATGGCATACCCTCCAGCCCCTCTCTTCACTTTCCTCTGGGACACTGGAGGCTTTGGTGTCTCTCAACCAGATCATGCCAATGGTAACCCATCTCCTTCAGGGTTTAGCAACCACCAGTCTCAACTTGGCTGAACAGAAACTTGATTTTCAGTCAGCTCAGCATATTATAAAGGAATAGGAGCAATGAGTGAGAGACCTCTAGAGGTCTATGAGATTCCCTGTTCTATTTATTAACAGAAATAAACTCAGGAAAATAAAGACAAAATTGAGGACATTCAAGAGTAGAGTGGCTTTAAAGAGGGCTTCAGTATGTCAATTTATTTGTTAAGCTTTGTGGCAACTCTGTGCAGAGTTGAGTTATTTGTAACCCTGGAGTTTTAGCTTAGTAATGGATAACTGTAGTTACTTTTAAATGAAAGAATTTGTTGGAATGCTTTGGTTACCTCCTCATGATGATTTAGCATCTTTGTCTCTTTTAGAAAGAAAAGTTCAGATGTGTGCCTCTAACAAAGCCTTTCTTTCACACACATAAAATATAAATAGAACCACTTCACTACAAGCTGAGATCCAGTCTTACAGGGTTTTCTGAGTTTGAAGAAACTGCTTTTGCTCTGTACATAGCTCATGATGAGTGAAGAGGGGAATTTCCTGGAAGCTACATTGTCAAGAACTGACCCAATGCTGGCCTTCCCCACTCAGAGCATCCCCATCGCCCTGCCAGTAGGGCAACAGGAAGCACTGTCCACTCAAAACTCTCCCGCCTGGAGAAACCATCCTGAGGGTTATAGTTGGTGGAGTCAGAGGCAGACTTGTGCGTGTCTTTCCTTTCCTTTGCAGGGTTGATCCCTCATGTTTAAAGTAAGAGACTCTCAAAGTCAGGAAACAAGTCAGACGTCTGAACTCTGTGGTGACGCGGAGGCCCCTGTGAACCGGAAACAGACATCAACAGTATTCCCTTCAAACTCAGTTGGTTCCAAAAGCCTATCTCTGCTGCAAAGGGGGACTGGGCGGTTGACCCAAAGTCTAGCTTGGGCGGAGTCAACCTACAGTTCACCAAGGTCGCTTTTATTTTTTGTTTTTACTGTTTAAAGAGAGACTTGGGTATGTAATGTTGGCACTTTTACAACCGGCTGGTAAAGGGAGAGGAAAGAGGAAAAAGTAAGACTGTTTTTAATTCATCAAACTGCTGCTGATTTCAGAATAATAAACACAAGTCTGTTTCCTTGATTATTTTATAAATAGCAAATATTTGGGTAAAGGAATTTGATAAGTGCACAGACTATAGGAATTGTTTACCAAATGATGCGTCAGTTAAAAAAAACAAACAACAATCCCCCAAAAAAACCCTTGAGTATGTCTGTGAGATTCTTCAGTCTGGTTCCCAAGGTCCTTAGTCATCCTTTCCCTCATCTTTTGAACTTGATCAAAGCAACACGGGGGCCTCTGAGGGGAAAGATTGGTTTCATTATGCAAAAGGCAATAAGGTAGTGCCCTTCCCAGCAGTTAATAGACAGGAATGTTGTAAAATACCGTGTGGTTTTCAAATACCAAGGCGGAAGTCTTCGGGTTTATAACCTTCCTAGTCATCTTGCCTGGCCTCCTGGCTTTCTCGTGCATTGCAACTGATTCCATGCTAATCCAGACTGGTTAGGCCAGAGACCTGCTGCCCCAAGTAGGCCAGACCTCTGCCTGGTGCTAACTAGAATGGCCCCTGGGACCACCAGTCCTGGGCTTTTCCTCCAGACCCCAGCCAAAGTTCTGGAATTTCCACTGTGCTGAATTACTGTAAGAGCTTCCCAACTTAAGTCACTGACCCAAACATGCAGCAAATTGCATTTAAATGAGCAACCCAGGCCTTGAGGAAAAGAGGAGGGAAAATATAAACTGTGGTCACTGCATTCTTCTGATATTTAAAAATTAAAATGGAAATATTTTGTCCATTTGGATTTCTGGGAACTTTAGGATGGGAAAATTCTTCTGAAGTTCTTGTAAGTGGGGTATCCACTTTTTAAAATGAATAATTACCGAGGAAAAAGTAAAGAAATGATGTTTCATTTGTTTGTTGGTTGGTTCCACAAATATTTTTTTGAGCATCTATCGTAGTCAAGGCTGAGACAGATGTTGAACAGGAAGATGAACAGGAAGTTTCTGTTCAGTGGGCTTATCAAGAATGGAAAATACCCACCATTGGATCATGGTTCTTTCAAGGTGAAGATCCTTCTCACTGAGGAAAGGAGAGGAACACACAAAGGAGTCATCCACCTCCAAGCAGTATTATGAGACTCCCATTTTGAAGGTTAGTTCTTCACCCTTGAACCTCTAAAAGTTAGAGGTCATCAAAACCCACCCTTCAATCACGTGTGGGGTTTTTTTTTTTTCTGGTGCTTTCAAAGTCCTTGCATCTCCAGGGACCAGCGTAGCATTGTTTGTGGGAGGGGAGATTTTCCCTTCTTCTGACACATAACATTCCTTGTGAGGAAAGACGACTCCAGTCGAGAGGTAGGGATCCCATAGGCCTTCCAGACAGGATTAGATGGTTTTGGTGTGGTCAGTTTTCTCGGAATGTCTCCTTAATCAAGCTTGTGAAGTTTGTCCCCAATCCTAAATCAAAAAAAATCTGCTGTTAACCACATTTGTCTCAAGGTCTTTGAGTTACTTGATATATCCTTAATCCAAATCACAGGTTGTTCTAGGAGACTCAAGGACTCAGCTTAAATGTGGCACTGGAAGGCAAAAGACTATCTGTCCTGTTAATCACCAGCCCAAGAGAATCAGGAGTTGCAGATGGGATATAAACAGAATGGAAGAGGCTCTCAGGCAATAGTTTTGTTTGCATAATGGAGTCTTTTAACATGATAGGGTCATGTTAAACACAAACTTAATTCATTGGCCCAAGAAAATAGATTGGATTTAGAAAATATTTTTCTTTTGAGTAGCTCAAAAAAAACACACTATAGCATCTAGGAGTGCTTATATTGGAGATTCTTTATGTGAGCCTGACATCATGCTAACTATTTAAGTGGAAGTTAGGACAGATTTCAATCTTTGTAAAACCATGTGATACTTTACTATACCTTTCATTTGAGCATTTGTTCTCCCAGGACTTCTGCAAGGGTGTAGATAATTTATGGCTTCCTTTATGAGTAGAGAAACTGAAATGACTAACCATTAACAGGTTGTATTTTCTCAAAGTTACCCTGTAGGGTAATGAATAGATTTAAGAAAACAATCCAAGACTGCAAATTCTTAGTTTCTTGGCCTTTCCCCTTAGACGTTTATACTTTAGATGATCCTAAATGCAACGCATCAAGAATATAAGAAGTCCTATGTTAAGGATTCCAATGGACTATTACCTCATTACCATCATAGGACACTTTAAAGGGGAATGTGACAGTTACCAGGGGCTTCCCAGGTGGCTCTATTGGTAAAGAACCTTACTCCCAATGCAGGAGATGTAAGAGACGAGGCTTCAGTCCCTGGGTCAGGATGATCCCCTGGAGGAGGGCATGGCAACTGTCTAGTATTATTGCAAGGAGAATCCATTGACAGGGAAGCCTGGCGGGCTACAGTACATAGGGTCGCAAAGAGTCAGACACAACTGAAATGACTTAGCACACACGTGACAGTTACTGTGTATGCACGCGTGCCAATTCTCCAGGCAAGAATACTGGAGTGAGTTGCCACACCACCATCCAGAGGATTTTCCCAACCCAAGGATCAAACTCGTATCTCTTATGTCTCCTGCATCAGCAGGCGAGTTCTTTACCACTTGTGCCACCTGGGAAGCCCCTACTGTGTATTTCGTTCATTCTAATTTAGTACTGCTCTTAAGGTGCAGCAAGAGGGACTCTTACCCTGATCTCTTGGCTTTAGAGGACACCACATGTCACAAACACTCATTTATAAACCAACACATGGGTGCTTAGTGCTGGCATAACCCAGCCTTACCCCCAAACATCTGCCCTGATGATGAACCCTGCTCAGGTCCCAGGGAAACACGGTTACACTCCTCTTGCTCTGTGTCCTCGGGTCAAAAGGACTGTGACCAAATGCCGTGAAGGCTTGTAGGCTGTGCCACCACTCATGTCAGAAATGGGCCTTGGCTTGGGAAGTAGAGAGTATTTGGTAGCAGGAGCTCTTGCTACCTGTGTGCATGCTAAGTTGCTTCAGTCATGTCCAACTCTTTGTAACCTTGTGGACTGTAGCCTGCGAGGCACCTCTGTCCATGGGATTCTCCAGGCAAGAATACTGGAGTGGGTTGCCATGCCCTTCTCCAGGAGATCTTCCCAATCCAGGGATCAAACCCACATCTCTTATGTCTCCTGCATTGGCAGGAGGGTTCTTTACCACTAGTGCCACCTGGAAAGCCCAGGTTCTGGAGATATTCAGTACTAATACTCACCACAGTTGCAGATGGTGGCTGAGGAATATGTTGCAATACTGGAAGCTTTGTATTATTCTGAAACTCATGTGTCAGTAGGGCTAAATGTACCATCAGTGAATCATGATACTGGTTAACATAAATATTAAAGCGTATATTATCCAGATCTCAATTAATATAGTATACTCTATGTGGACCTGTTTGAAAGCTATTATTATCTTATTGGGAGGTCTTGGACAGGTCATAACTTTTCAGGGTATCTATTTCCCCTTTTGGAAAATAAAGGTGTAGGATTAGATGCCCACTAAAGTCTCCTTCAGCTCTAAAAATTTATTTTTAACTTCTACTTATTTATAAATACATATGCTCCTTATAAAACCTAATATAACTTTATATAGAACCTACTATAAACTTCATATAACCTGCTAAAACCCTTACACCTTATATAAAAATGTGAACCCTTCTTGTCTTCATTTTGCCTCTCCATCCCCATTCATTCATCAGGCATTTACAGGGTACTGGATATATGACAGACTCGATGCTCTACATGGAATAAGAACAACACAACAATGACTAAGTCACAGTTTGTGTGCCCAAGCATCTCACAGGCCAGAAAACACATGATTAGATGAACAGACTATAATAAGGTCAGTGCAACGAGAGCTGGACCTGCAGAGCTCTGGGCCCTTTATCTGCCTTGAGGGATGACGAGCTAGAGAAGGATCTCTGGAGAAGGTAGTGTGTGAGTTGAATCTTAAAGGACAAGCAGTACTCAACCAGCCAAGAGATGGGGAAAACATTTTGGGTGGAGAGGGCAGCACAGCAGAGGCACAGGAGTGAAAGGAGCATGGAACACCAGGACGGCAAATGTGTTAGCTGAGGACCCAGTGTGAGGCATAGATAGACAGGGCTGAGTCTGAAGCAGCAGGCAGGCACCGAGACTCTTGGATGGACTTCAGGTGATGGAAAACTCCAAAAGATGATACATAAGAGGATGACATAATAGATTTACATGGTAGTTGGATCATGACCTGACAATAGTCTGGAAGGATAAAGTAGTGGAGATCAGCTTAGAATCAGAGGAATAAGTTGGAAACTAGAGATGTAATCCCTGTGAGAGATCCTGAAGGCCCAGGGTGGGACAATGATAGGACTGATGGAGAAGAGGGGTGGGATTGGGCTCCTATTTTGAAGAATGACATGGATCCATTTAGGTAACAACCAAATTCAGAGTATCCATTCCTGTATTGGTCCATTTGATTCTCCCCATATGAACCACGAGATGAAAATGTTACGGGCTCCGTGTTTACAGATTTGCATCTTTGAGATCATATTTGCCACTGATTTTACAGGATGATGTGCATGTTGAAAGAGGGACACTGATGCCCCGCATTCCAAGAGGCTCGTTCACTGATGCTCATCAGCTTTGGAAGCTGTGAGCAAACCATCTCCAGTCTCACTCAGTCATCCCTTATGCATCTAAAAGTACTTTGTGGAGAGGAAGTATGCACCACTCAACAGGACTCGTGCCATCCACCCTACAGGTTTTCAGTTTTCAATAGAGAGAGTCTCTTCACAGCCAAGGACAGTAAGCCATCACTTCAGTTCAGGCATCTGCAAACTCTGTGAAAATGAGGCAGAAGCAGAGGGTTAGTTTTTCCTTAAAGGCAAAGGCCTTCCAAATTTAGGGGGCAAGGCACAGCAAGTTGGGTGAGATTGCCCTAAATTCTCCAGAACTGAAGACAGTTGATAAGATGTGGCCAGCCAGCATGAAGGGGCTCCTCCAGGGAACTAGCAATTGCCCTAGGAAGCTCCAGGAAGGAGTGAGGCTGCTGTCCCAGTTAGATCTCTGAGATCCAAATGGCATTTCCAGGGGTCTGTGATTTATACAGATTTATATAAGATGGAAAGCACTTTATGACATCTGTTCCTGCAATTACATTTCATAAGAATTACTAGGGATTAGAATGTCACTAGCCTCAGACACTTTGGCACATAGTTTTCTGTAAACAGTTTATACAGAAATAAAGGAGAGAGAAGGATCAGTTGCCAGTTTGTGTTAGCTTTTTCACGGAGGCTCACTACGGCCAGTTCCTTCTGATTTATGTACCAACTGCCTGTAGCCAGCTGCACAACAGCTATCTGACTTCTTAGCACTTTTAAAGTGTTTTTAAAATCAGCCCTAATAAAAGGCTTCCTTTCTGTTATCCATGTCCTTCAGGATGACGAAAATTCCCCACAGAAATTGTACACATTTTTCAAAATCCGTAAATCCTCATGTGACATTTTAATGTCCCAAAGTCAGTGCATAATTAATGTCTCTTGTTATAAGTTAAGGCCTTTCTGGAATGTGTTGACTTTTGAAGTCTCATCAGTGATCGATTTTCTCTCTTATTCAAGAACAGCTTATTATTGGTTTCAATTCCTATTAACCCCAAAATTATGATTAAAATTCTGAAATATTTGGCTTTTTTATAGCCTGAGATGATGCTCAGATTTAGTGATGTGAATCCCCTTTTCCCCCCAACACTGTGGAATTAAAAACCAAATACCACGTTTGAGGAAGAAGGTATATTATAGGGTGAATGTGTTAGAGAAACTGTGATGGGCATAAGAGTTAAATGAACAAACATTATTTAATATTGTTTCTTGACCATATCAGCCTATATATACATGCAAGAATGTTTTCTTTCATTTATTAAAATATTCCGCTAAGAATCTTACTAAAATTCATTATCTTACTAATTTCACTAATTACTAAGAATCCACTTCTGCTATCAAAGTTGGATTTTCTCCCCCCAGAAAGACTTTGTATATTTCATGGATTGCTAGAAGCAAGAGAGAATATCAGCACAGCCAAGTTCTGTGGGCCTCTTTGGCCTCCTTATTTACTCTCCAGACAGCATGTGCTCCCCTGCCCACCTTAGAACATCAAATGGTTCCCACATCCAGGAACAGGTCAAGTCTCTCTGCAGGCTGACACCAAAAGAGGAAAGCCCTCTTCCATGGAGATTCAGACTTTGAATCCGTAGAAGAAAACTTCCTCCGGGTCTGTTGAACATCTAGGACTGAGACAGATTTTGTTCCAGAGGTTTTCTGACTGGAATGGAATATACTCAGAGCTTCTGAGATGGATGCCAAGCAAAGTCCAAATAGCTGTGAGCCAGACAGATGTGGTTGCCACTCTCCTGGAGCCCACTTTTGTGTTTCCAGCTTTGGTCCAACTGAGACACTCTTGTACTAAATTTTAGAATGGAGATACAGAACTATCCAGTGCAATTCCATCTGTGTGAAAAATCTCTATATAAAGGTGAATAAGTACATGTATGCATACACTTGTATATGCTTTAAAACATTCCAAGGACCAGAGTTAAAATACTGTAGGATGAGAAGAGAAGGAAAACATTTTTATTTTCAGTATATTTCTCTCTGTATTCTTTGCTTTAATTCTGTGTATAACTTACAATTTTAAAGAAATCTAGTCTTAAAAACCAAACAAAGAATTAAGGTTTATCTTTATAAGTAAATGTGGAAAAGTATATTGTTGAAAAGCAGTGTATATATTTATCAAAAGAGATTCCATTCTTGTAAAAAAAAAATACAGAGAAATAGATGATAGATAGATAGATAGACAGACATAGATAGATAGATAGATAATAGTGTATCAGTGGGGGAAAAATTGAAGATACAAAGCAAATTGCTATAAAAAATTACCTCTGGGGATGTACTGGAAGAGAAGCCCTCTCGTTTTCTATGTTATACATTTCTCTAATATTTGAGTATTTTGCCAGTGAGAATGAATTGATAATCAGAAAAAAATTTTAACAAGAAAAACATTGTGATATGCTTTATGCCAAACAATTCAGCAAATTCTTCCTCATTTAAGTGATAAAAATAACTTAGAGAATTTTTTTCCTTTCTGGTTAAGGTCCATAAGCACAAATATTCACCCAGTATTAGTTTTCCCAAATCCCTCTGGTTCTTTTTGGCGCTTCAAAGTCCTAAATCAGAGAGGATTCCCTAGAACTCTTCTTGTTCAGTCTGGAGCTTGTTCCTCTGTGGGATCCAGATGTGGTCCAACAGGGGACATTTAGATCCTGTGTGGGTTGCTTGACCTTGCTCAGGGTCACTTTCCCACAGCCAGGCCACTGGGAAAGGGTATTTAGTTAGTCTAAGAGCCAACGCCTTTTTCTCCTTAACCCTTTAGCTTGACCTTGTACCCCAAAACCTTTGCCATCTTGTGGGCCTCAGTGAGAGGTAGCAAGCAGATTCAGTTTTTGTTTTACTTTCGGAGCACTCATTTGAAGGTTTTCATTTTGAATTGGCATGAATCTGGGTCTCAGACCCACACACAGCCAGTGACAAGCTGTTGCATGGTAGAGAAGGCCTAGGCAGGCTGGTCTGTACTTTCACTTCCCACCCGGATTCCTGAGCACAAACCAATGGGAGATTGCGTCAGATTCGCCAAGGCAGACCAATTAGACAATCCTGAAATCCCCTGGATGACACAGCATGCATGAAAGCCTGTTTGTACCATCTCACATGGCTAAATTTAGCTGTAGTCTGGCTATTTTATGAAAAAAAAAAAAAAAAAAAACTCTTGAAAAGAGGCAAAGAGATCAATCTAAGGATACAAAAAACCTGCCTGGGCTGGTTAGTCTTCACTTATTTTGTAATGCAGACAGAGAAGGAGTTGATTCCAAGCTCAGCCAGTTGCAACAAGAGTCCTTGTTTCCATGAAGTTACTCTGGAGAAGAAAGTGCCTTCTAGGTACTAGGGTGCTGATGTCTGCCAAGCCCACACAAGAAGTAAGCTGGGAACGGTAATTGGTGTTCTGAAAAATAAGTCAGTTATCCAATACCGAGTTACTGACAATGTCCCGTGAGTGTCTGTAAGAGGGCAAATAACAGGCATATGAATAAAATCAAATATCTCCCAAAGGTACATGAATCAATAGCCAAAGCATTAAAAATACCAATGATATCATTCATGTTATGAACAAAGTCTTTGGAACACGTGCATCAGATAGACATTTTAATTCATATGAAAAAATTAGACTTTTAGGGCATGTTGTGGTCTATAAACTATGGAGTTTTCAATATTCTTAGTAGTTGATATCAACAGAAGTAACATTATCCATTCATGACAAATACCACTAAATATCCATTAAATACCACTTGGTATTTTGGAGGATGTTATAGAATCTCTTTTTCATATAAAGAGGCAACAAACTATCTGGATATATTAACCATGCTTTTCTTTTAGAAGGAGTAATCTTCTCCAGGGTGTTTCCAAAGATTTTAATTTACAGAATAGTTTTTCCACTCTTTCTGAACATGAGTCTGGAGAGCTACAATCAAAGATGTACTTAAAACTTTTCACATGTTGGCACCTCAAAGGGCTCCACCTGCTGATTAGTTGATAGATAAAGTCTCAAAAGGGTGGAGAGAAGCATAGATAAGTATTAGGATACATGTGGCAGAATGTCACAGAATGAAGTCCAAAAAGCTTTGGAATACATGGAAATCCAAATTTCCCCGAGAGAAGATTGGTGAACAGAAATGTATACAAGGGGGAAAAAAAGCCCAGCAACAGAAAAATACCCCAGTGCTGTGCTGCTGCTGCTGCTGTGGCTGTGTCACTTCAGTCATGTCCAACTCTGTGCGACCCCATAGATGGCAGCCCACCAGGATCCGCCGTCCCTGGGATTCTCCAGGCAAGAACACTGGAGTGGGTTGCCATTTCCTTCTCCAATGCATGAAAGTGAAAAGTGAAAGGGAAGTCGCTCAGTCGTGTCCGACTCTAGCGACCCCATGGACTGCAGCCTGCCAGGCTCCTCCATCCATGGGATTTTCCAGGCAAGAGTACTGGAGTGGGGTGCCACTGCCTTCTCCACAAGAAGGTGCTGGCCCCAACTGAATACATGTGCACTGAAAGAGAGGATCTTACATTCTAGAACCCATAAAGTCATCTCTAATTTAATTGCAAACAAAGCACTGAAGTGAATTACTTAAACAAGAAGAAAATGGTTACATAAATAAGAAGAAAATGAAGCCTAAAGAGAAGAAAAAGAAATGAGTTAAATAGGAAGTAAAAAACAGTCATATAGAGAATTATCATGATAAACTGGATATAATTGTATACTATGTGTGTACACTGTTTTATGTTAATAATAATAGTATTTGATGTTGGTAACACATAGCACTTTTGTCAACATCTCGTTCTTTAATACACAACTCTAGTAAAGATCAATTTATCATAAAGTACAGATTTTCAGAAATATACCTTTTGTGTCATTCTGATTTGTCTTCTATACCCCAAAGTTTTAACAATCAATGCTTTAGGTTCCATTTGCAATTCAATTGCTTCAGCCATGTCTCTCAAATAAGAAATAGATGGAAACAATTTGAAAACGAATTTGCCAGTTTAAAAAATGCCATAATTCAAAATATGAGGTGAGTCAAAGGGAGGTATTGCTCAGAAAGAAAACAGACATACACACACCCTGAAAAGAAAACTATATCATTAGGCAAGTTCGTTCACTTTCCAACAACAAATGACTCATTCATCGGTTTGTATGCCACATGTGTTACACGCTTTGAATACAAAATGGTATTTACCTTTCAACAAGAAAAGCCCCTAAGGTCTCACATTACCTCAGTTTTCTCTTAAGTTTCCCAGTGTGCTAGACCAGTCTGTTACCCTTCAGAGTAGGTGATCTGCAGAACTTGCATAGACAAGGAATAACAACCATTGATTTTTCTACCTTTTACAAATATCAGCTACTCCTCTTGCCCAAGGCACTTTCTCCTTTCCTTTCACTGGGAGCTAATAAATGGATCGATGGATAAATAGATTGATAGATAAACAATTTTAATGAAATAAAACTGTTGGAGCTTGTAGAGCTGAGTATGAACCAAGTGTTGCCTGAAATTTTAGAAGAAAGATTCTAGAAATATGAGGCAAAGGAAAAGACCAGCAGCATTATCTTTGGGGTCTGCTGGTTGTGTCTTATTAGGGGAGAGATTTATTGATAACTTAAGCATTTTTCTGTCAGAGCTTTTTCCGCAGGAGTGGGGGAAGGGCTTTGTGTCTCCAAATGGTCTGTGTGACCTCACACTCCCCAGCTTCTGGGCCAAAAAATCCTGGATTTTATGTTAAAAATGAATAAGTAAATTTTTAAACTTTTAAAATACAGACAAATAAATCAGTAAAAGAAGCTTCATGTTTATACAGAAATATATATTCATGAAATGAATATCTTGTGAATCAGTGAAACAAATATCCTAATGATTTTTACTAAGGAAATGCTTGCCATAAGCATTCCATTTCAGAACCAAGGAGTCATTTGTTTGTTTGTTTTGTAGAGTGTCTGCCAAATATTTACTGTTTGAGATTAGGAAATGTTAAAGTCTATTCAAAAGTACATAAAGAACATGGTACAGGAGGATTAAAAACTCAAATGAAAACTATCTACATGAGAAAACAAATCTGGCTTTTTAGTTTATGTTCTGCTGCGATTTAGTATTTGACCTCGGCAAATGTCTTAGCTTCATCTGGGTCTCAGTTTCCTTATTTAAAAGTGGAGATGATAGGACCTTTTGAAGTAACCCAGTCGCATTTTGTGAGGGACGGATGTGTGAAACTACTTTCAAAGAACAAAGCACTGTTTGAATGTTAGCTTCATGAAAAAATATAGTACCTTCTTCTGATTTCCTTCCCTCACAACTGCTGTTAATAAAATTATGGTTAGAGTGAAACTAGCATTACAAGAACATTCCTGATCCACTTCAACTGTGTTTTAAGTAAGGGGTGGTTAATGTCCACAACTCATATTCTACCTAATTTGAACTCTTTTTAATTGAAAGTCGCCTTAACTACATTCCACTGTGTTCCCTCTGACTTATGACAAACTCATACTCATGTTTGGTTAAACAGTTGTTCAGTGAGCATCTCAATCACTGATGTAGTAGAGTATCCTAGTTCTCAGTTGAGTACAGCAGTCAGTTAAAACATCCTGGGAAAATAGTCAATTTAGCCTGTGATTCATGTTGGAATCATGCATTGCTTTCTAGTAAGAGATTCCTTGGAGTTGTGTGTACAGTTTAAAAGCAGACAACTTTTACAAGAACATTTTGCTGATCAAAAATTCCCTTCTTAACTTTCAGAAATTAAATTTGCACAAGAGTGCTTGAATAGCATAGACATTACTGAAGAGTGGCCAAATCCAGGGCAGTCATCTCACATAATTTTTCAACTCTTCAAAGCTGAGATTGGAGATTCCACTACTCTCAAATGTGGTTTTTTGTTCTATTATGATTTATTTTCCTCCCTGCAATTTATCACATTTTACATCCTGGGACTAGAATCACTGACCTCCCCTAAGAGAACATTTTTAATGTTCCTGAGATGCTTGATGTGTCATAAGCAAGCAACAGACTTGAAAACATAGGCACTACAGAGATTCCCAGACCTTCCCTTAAGCTGTTACGAAAGTTTAGGCAAATCATGTGCTGTACTCATGCCTCAGTGTTCTCATCTGCAAAACAGGGAAACAATACTGATCTGTATCACAGGCTGTCCTCTAACCTAAGGGGGGAAAGTTTGCCAATAGAAAGTACCACTAGATAATTCACTGAAATATTTGATTTAGTGGGGTCAGTTCTAGCATTCTGGCACTTTTATGTAGGAGAAGAGTAGTTTTTAAAAAAAATTTTCTTGGAGTATTGTTAGTTTCTACTGTACAGCAAAGTGAATCAACCGTTCATATACATATATCCCCTCTTCTTTTGGATTTCCTTCCCATTTAGGTCACCGCAGAGCATTGAATAGGGTTCCCTGTGCTATACAGCAGGTTCTCATCAGTTATCTACTTTATACACAGTATCAATAGTGTATATGGATCAACCCCAATCTCCCAATTCATGCCATCCCCACTTTCCTTGGTATCCATGCCAAGGAAAGTTTATTCTCTACATCTGTGTCTATTTCTACTTTGTAAAGATCATCTATACCATTTTTTTCAGATTCTACATGTCTGTGTTAGTATACAATATTTGTTTTTCTCAGAAAAGTAATCTAAAATGAGAAAACATGTCATTTAAACCCTCATAGAGAAGAAAAGCAAGCCTTTTGGTTGTGTTGAGGTGACCAATAACTCTGTCAGGATCAGAAATCAGTCTGCCCATAGGAAATGGCTAACTTTAGAGAGCTGTCCTCTGGCTTTTGTCCTGCACATCACTAACGCCGGCTCCCTAGCACACAGATACTTTTGGTGCCGTTCAGTACCTAAGCAAAACTAATGCATGTGGAGGCTGGGGGTTTTGCCTTAGTAGATGGTGGAACACGTAGGAAATAGAGCCAGGACCGTATTCTGTTTTCCAGTGTCACAAACTTATACGGGTATTTCCTATCAGGTCTCCAAAAGGCAGCTTCTGTAAACCTTGGGGGGAAAAAAGTGTGAATATTTCCTTAGTCATACATTATATGGACCAGCTCCATCATGTCACAAAATTATCACCCAAGCTGGTTTGTGATATACGACAAGGGATCGTTGTATTTTACATAAAATTTTAATACACTAGCAAATGATCACTGTACAAAAGAGAGGCAAAGTATGTGTAAGAGGAGCCCTAATAGGAGGGATAAGGCATGGATTCCTCCTTGCCTCTCTTCCTTCATAAGGCTGTGTTAAGGAGCCTTTCCTCTATGTGCCAGCATCCCCTACCCCTTCCCCCACCATCTGTACTTACTGCTTTGCTTGATAGTTTTATTTCCTTTCCTAAACTGGCAGACTCACCATAAAGCCAGCACACAGTGGAGAGGCAAAGCTAGGTCTCCTTTTGCTTCTTTTGCTCTCCTCTTTTATTCATTTGGTAATTTATGCTTTTATCCAAGAGATATTTTTGAGCATCTCCTATGTGCCAGTCACATGAATGATCAGATTTAATCTTTACAACTTCACCATCACTTCCACTTCCACTCTGAAGATAAAGAAATTAGAAGTTAGGTCACTTGCCCAGTTCAGAGAGGGGAAAAAAAAACAAAGGAGGAAACCAGGATTTAAAATTAGATCTTTCTGGCATCAAAGTCAATGCTTTTTTTTTTCTTCTCCATCATGCTATTTCCCAGGCTTACGTAGTTAGACCAGAACAACAACAACAAAAAAAACAATGGAAATAATGTTTAAAGAAAGTATGTATGGGCTCTTTATCTGAAAGGCGTGGGATGGTAATCCGGAGATACTGTAGAAAGAAGGCTTGGAACTTAGGTGACCAATAAACACTAAATGACGTATGACATGGCACATTGTAAAGTATCTTCCAAACCTTTAGATAACCAGTTTAGCAGGTCAGTTCTGTAAAATGAATAAATACAAAACAAGGCCTTCAAGGATGCAGAGCCTGGGGAGGGGGCACCTGTCAGCTCTAGAAACCAGGACACATTTTTGGGGAAAAGATTTCTGAGTTAAAAAAAAAAAAAAAAGTGCCCTAAGGCTGATCTCTATAACTGGGAAAGGAGAAGTCAAGACTTACAGGAACAGGTACCAATTAACATTTGGCAGGAAAGCAAAAAAAGCCTCAGGAAAATGCCAAGGATTTCATCAGAATAAACTCGTACAAGAATGTTAAGTTCCAGAGCACCAGATGGCATGTTCCAAGGTACTCAGTATTATAAACAGAGATATCTGATATGGGCATTTCCTCAGAAACAAAGTCATCACAGATTTTTATTTTAGGGTGATAAGTAGAACCAAAGGAAGCTCCACATGGTGCCCATGCTTGGTGAAGACAAGGAGGGGTAGGTCAGCCGAGGAGACCCACTCCTTTCCTTAGCCTGAACCTGTTTTCTTTGCTCTCCTAGAGGCTTACTGGTTAATAGCCAAGCTCAAAAGCATAAATTTTGGTAACTCTTTTAGGAAACACATTTTTCATGTTTCTTTCCAGAAACCATCCCTTTATGAGACTGGAAACTGCCTTCATTTTGTCTGTCAGAGAACAGAGGGTTAAGATTTTCTCTTGGCTAATGGATGGCATCTGTAGAAAGCTTTGGAAGCCTTTCGAGTCTTTTGGAAGAAAACATTAGAGAAATTTACTTTCATTCTTGTTAGTAAATAGGCAACATTTTTCAAGATACTAAAAGCAAGGCATTTGTTTCTCTCCTTTACACACACAAGTCTCTGAATCTTTGTCCCTCCCCCCACCCACTTCCTTTGCCTCTGCCTTTCCACCCAGCCCTCAGCCTGCGCAAGCCAGGAACATCTTCCTATATCTTCTTTGTTCCTTTCCTTACTTCCACCTCTCGTATTCTTCCATATGGCTCCATATGCTTCAAATAAAAGCCCATTGTCCATCTGACAAGTCACTTAGCTCTGTCTTTCATACTCCTCCTATGAGTCACATCCCCTGGAAGTCCATCTTCCTTTCAGAGTGTCTTTCTTTCTGAAACACTTCAGATCCTGAAATGATGAAGGGAATCACAACAATACCCTATTTTCCCAACTTCTTTGTCACGTAAACACTCTCAGAAAACTTCCTCCCCGAGATTTTCCATCCTTTTCCTTTCATGATGTCTTTGGAGGGACTGGTATACATCTGAAAGAAAGGGATGCTTTGTGATGTTGCGTTGTGCATTTCCTAGCATGCTTGTTGGATTCTTTTCATGTCACTGAGGATATTATTGTGGCACCCATGATAGAAAAAAGTGAGAATATAGTTTATGAGCAAAAGCACATTTATTTTTTAAAAGGCATTGAAAAGTTCAAGGGGAGACCATCAAATTTCAGAAAACACATGCAGTGAGAAAGATCTAGACCAACTGTCTTCCACAAAGCAGAGACAGAGCCTGCTCTAGCGATGGGGATTGGAATGGGGGAGGTAGAAATGAGGCCAATCTAGGTTTGAAGCCCAGCTTCACCATTTACTAACAAGTTGACCTCTCAAACCCTCAGACTCCTCTTCTGTTAAGTGGAAATAACAATCTAACTCATGGCCTTGCTGTGAGGTTTAAGTGAGAGAGTACATGTGAGTGATTCTGCATACTGACTGCTATAATATACATGTTCCATAAGTGAGAACTGTGATTAGTAGATGCCAAGAGGGACATCTAGAGAGTATATGGATGTTTAGGGAGACAGGCAGCAGCACACCATCCAGTATAAAGTAGCAGTCATTAAAAACAGATAAAGATGTTTCTCCATTCTCTGGGAGGATAACCACCCAGCTGAGAGGAATTGGGGAACAGCAGGTTACTGGGGGTGACATGGGCTCTGAACCCAAGTCAGGGATCCGCAAGTGGGGACCTGGTCTTACAAAGTGGAAGCTGGTACACCAGAACCCAGAGTTGAGATCTTGGCAGGACAAACCTTGAGGATGCTTCCATGCTGAGTTCTCTGTCGAGCTCCTTAGGCCCCTCCTGCCTTAGACCAGGATTGACTTTAAGACCAGGGAGCCCAGGGGTCCACTAAACAGCATCTTTTCTTAAGAAGTCTGATGAAACGCTCCACTTCTTTTCCTCACGTGGTAAATACTCAAACATAGAATTATCGTAAAATGAATCACTGAAAAGGGGCAGTTTGAATTTTTTCCAAGACAGCTGTGTTCAGAAAGCCTCTGTCCTCGGAAGAAAGTTCTCAGGTTTCAATATTGCTTTCTACCCAAGTTCCAGAATCTTCTTTCCTTTATCTTTTTTGCCTGAGCTATCATTCTGCAAGTCCTCCCATGGGATCTGTGTGCTGGTATTAGCCCTGGCCCAAAAGAGTTTTAGGCCGCTGCCTTACATTATGTTTAGATTTAATTCATTAACATTATTCAAACAAATGTAATTTGTTCCCTCAAGTATAATTATGTTTATTAATGTGACAGAGAAACATAACATTTTAAAATTACATATATTTAGTATACCAAGCTTTTAAGAGCTTAGATTTGGTTAAAAATGAACACCAAGTCTTAGTTATTTATTAATCTTTTTATGTTGATATGTGTATAGGTAAATCAAAACAACATTTTTTGAACTATTACACCCTGGAATATACATTGACTTGTATGTTTTGAGTTAATACGCTAATATGAAGTGTTGTAAAGAAGATTTCTTTTGTCATATAGATGCTGTATTTGATGAGCATGTTTTGAAACCTACACAGATTCTTTCCCTGAATGTTCTGAATCCTACAGCAGGCACTCAGTCTGTTGGCCCTTGTTACTGTTGTTTTCTTATCCCCGAAGACTATTTCCTACCAGGCCCTTCCTACACACACTGGCCACTCAATGAATACTGTGGACAGGCTGACAAAACCTGAACTGTATGTCCACAATGGTTTACTTTTTATTCTGTGTGTCCTTACTGGCAATATTTGGGGGAATTGTCAAGATGACTTTTCCCTCTTAAGGAAAAATAGCTGTTACTTGTAAACCCTGAAAAAAAAAAAAAAAAAGGCAGATGGTAGGTTAGGACAGGGAAGGAGTGAGGGATGATGTTGGGCAAAGAGGATTCGGTGTCTCTCCATAAGGATGAGTATTGACTGGAGTGGAGGAGTGGTCCCGGCACTCCACAGCTGTCCCCTGAACCATGAAGTAGAACGTTTGTTTGCAGGAAGTGGCTAGTGGAATTTCCCAATTGCAGACAGATAATCTATTAGGTGGGGCAAGTGGGGAGTTACTAATTGCCTCTGGGTTATGACAGAGAGTGTCCATAATCAGGCCATTATTCTGGGGGAAGGCCATCATGGAGGATTCATGTTCCTGAATAAGGCTGAAGAAGTCCAAAAAGAAACTTTAATCCTTAAAAACCCACAGCCTGTAGGGCTGGAATAAATAGAGAAAGAAATGATTCAAAGAGTACAATTCAAAAACAGGTCAACAGCATCCGTAATAATGGAAAGAACAGAAGGTTCCCTCTAGCATGTCTTACCACCATCTATTTTTTATGTCTCTTCATGCTTGGTAGTGAAGGAGAGCAAATCTTAAACTCTTGTGTTAAAAAACAAAATTCAATTGAGTAAATTCAGAGATCTAATTGGCTTTATTAAATGATTCATGAATGGGACAGCAACCCATCTAGCAAAGAGAAAGGTGCTCAGAGGACCTCAACAAAATGGAAGATTTTTAAGACAGAGGATGAAACATGGGAATGAAAAAAATATATATTATTTCAGGCAAAGCTACCTTTCTTTGTTGGAAGGGGAAGGGTCTATTACGTATTTTACCTCACCAGTGTTGATTAGGAAATTCCAAATTGATTGGTTTAAAATTCCACTCCTGGGAGAGGCTGAAAGTGCTGTTAGGTTACTTACTAGTACTTTGGTTTGCTGCCCTGGGACTTAGCACAAGTGACTCCATTTTGAACCTGTTGTTTCTATTTTTACCCCTTGGTACACTCTATTTGTTGAGTGGGAAGTGAAATAGGCTCTAAGTTCTTTTTTATTAATAATTCCACATACTTAAAGAAGGGACTGCATTTGGAGAACTTGCTGATGGTGCTCCAGGGCCCCCAATATCTATGGTACCAGCAGTTGGAGCTCTCCATGGCTTCTGTGTGTAGTACCAACACCAGGAACCCCACTGTACCTCGAGAAAACCTGTGGGAGGCCCTGTCATTGGAAGAAAGTCCTCCCACTGGGGATAGGCTTGGAGGGGTGTTTAAAATACCAAAATGCTGAAGCAGACATGATCAAATGATGAACTTTCTGAAAGAGAGAAGAAAATAAAATATAAAGGAAAATTTATTCTTCTCCAAATAAAGCCACAATAAAACCTGTTTTGGAGGCATCAGGTTTTCATGCCACTGTCCTTTTCCTCAATCTGTTTTATTTGTACAAGTCAAGGGGGAAGAAATCCATCCATAGAAGAAGTTTCACAGAGTAAAAAGATGTGTTATAAACTCCCCACAGTCACCTAAACCTGCTTTTGGAATCTAAATGACATGGAATGCAGAGATCTTTGAATACTGATCTCTAGTTCCTAAGTATATCAGCTTCTCCAAAATTTCCTCCCAGGTTAATCTTCTTAGTGGACCCTATTCTGTCTGTGGCACTGAATTTTCACCTGATCCTTTCTCTTTCCTCCTGTGGAAATGAGAGGAATTTCCATCAAAGGAGGAATAATTTTACTCAAGAGCAAAGACCTAAAATAAGACTTTCTGGGGAACCCATTTGCAGATAGGAAGCCTCCTAGAATTCTGACCTTGCTCTCTTTGGCTGTAAAGCTTCCCTCTTGGCATCTTCTAGGAGGGCTTCCTGACTGTTCTTTTGACCCCAGTGACATCAGGCCAGCATGTGTCTGAGAGAAATCTTGTACTTTCCATACCAAGGGACCCAACCTAATTTACTATTTTATGTTTTGCTCCTGAGTTTGCCTCATCTCTTCTTTCTTCTCTTCCATTGTCTCCAGTCCCTTAACCTGTATTCTTGATACCCCAGATTTCACATCTCTACCCTAAACACACTCTTTCCATTCCATGCCATCAATATAACTCTGTGTATAAATGTAACTCAGTAGCCAGTGATAATGAAGCACTTCAGCCTTCTCCCCTCATTTTCCCCATGAGACAACTGAAGTGAAGAACACTGTGGGCTTTGCTTTACAAGAACCAGGAATCCCAAACTACCTCCTTAAAAAATGTTAATACTAGATTGAACCAAAGAATAAGAAAAAGGATCACTCTGTCTAGCTGAGACAAGTTATTCCCCTCAACACGCCCACTGAGGAGATTAAATATATCTGCTTTTTAAAAATCTTAAGCCATCTGACTACATGGCACACTCGTATTTTACAAGGGATGTGAGAAACCCTGTGTCCTCAAGGTTTATATCCTCAGTGTCTTCCAAGCTAAACCAAAGAATCAAGTTTACACGATTTGTATCTGCTAGTCTCATTTGTTCAATCAAGTTCATCTGTGTGCTGCTATATATACTGAGTGAGGGGCTTTATTGCATCTCCCCTCTATTTAGTGATACATTCTATCTCCTATGAACATAACACTTTTGCTTCAGTTATGACCCTTAATTTCAAACTTTCTATTTCCTGAATAGGATGGAAAAAATAACTGGGCAAATCTTGGCCAGTCTTATAAAAATCCACAGATGCTTCTTTGAATAAAACAGTTCATAATAGTTTAAAAGAGGCTTTTCGCTCTTAACTTTTATCTAACAGATGAGGTGGGTGGTGGGGGAGGGAGGAAGTGGATCAATGGCTACAATCAAGTTTTGATCCCAGCTCTAACCCAAGCTCCACCCACAAACACCATCTAAAGCAGGACCATTTGTCAGCACTTCAATCGTGAGCACTGTAATTAAGATTCCACAGTTCACTTCTGGTATCAAACATTGGTTTCAATGGAAATAATTCATAGGGAATCTCCTCTGGGAAGAATGAGGAGGATCCGTTTGGACTCTAGACGCTGAATGCTGGTCTGAGTGCAGTTCCGTGCTGCGGAGTGGAAAGCTTGCAGCAGCCCCCACTGAGAGGGATGGTACACATGTCACCCAGAACCCAGTGCAGCGAAGAACTTAGGCAAGTTAAGAAAGAAAGTGAAGAGGAATGTTTTCCCTTCTGACAATTCTCCAACAACTGTGTCTAACCTGAAAATGTGGCTCCAATCCTTTTCAGAACTATTATTTTCTTTACAGCAAAGTTCTAAAACCTTGGTTTCTTTTGATTTCTGGCCCCCTGGCAGGAAAATGACACATTTGGGGCCAAGGCATTAAAGCATGGTCTCTTGGGAGAAGGGGGAGGACTATTGCTTTCCAGCCCACAAACAGTTGCAGGTGCAAAAAATGTGCACACGAAAAGGGAGGTCTGCTCGAGGCCCCTTTTAAACTTCAGCCTTTTAAGTTCAATAAATCTCTTTGCTCTTCTCTTTGTGGGCCGGGTGCTCAAATGCACATCCCAGTCCTCAATGTGGCCTCCAGAAGGAATCTTCATGTTTGTTGTGAAGTTTTCCGTAATTACATAATCGGTGAAGTCTGTGAGTTTATGTTGAGGTGGCTGAAAAATGCAAGGCTGGGGATTACGGTAACATAATTAGATGGCTTCCTGTAAGAGCCAAGTGATTTTTCCCTGAGCTAGACTCTGATTGGCTGCCTCAGAGGCCTTCCTCTTGATCAGTGAATCACAGTTCAATGGACACTTCTGCTGGCCAACACCCTAAGGTGTTTCACGGTGCTTGCTGATATTGTGGATGAACTCTGTGTACACACTGCTTCGATTTGATTAAGAAGGCAGGAGCCATGAAACCAGAAGGCTGTGGTTTCTTGCATGCCTTTGTGTCTGTGTGTAACAGAGCCAGTGCTTAGCTTGTCTGGGCCGTGGTACCTTGACTCATTCGGCGGTGTCTAGAAGGCTGGATTCCTTGCCTCTTGGGGTTTTAGGGGCAGGAAGAAAGAGAATTTTGAAAAGGAAGATCACAGCTGAGTTTTAGGTGTGTAATAGAATTTGGTACCTGATATACATCATTTTTTGTGAATTTTTTCCAAGTCAGCTGGACGTTGACGATTACATGTTAAAAACCAAACAGAACCAGAAATAGACTTTTATTTATCCACAGTGTTAGTCTTTTATAATCCCCTTTCCAAAACTTAGCAATCCTCTGAAATGATTATTCATGTGCTCTCTAAACCCTACCCTCTCTCTCTCTGGTGTTCAGTTCTTCTGTATATATGCCATTTTAGTGTTGTTCTGGCAGATGCAGAGACTCTAGGAATTGTTTAAAAGCACAAGCCAAGATGTGATAGAGGCTATATTTTCTAAAGGAAACTTTTACATTGCTACCTTGTTATTTAGCTGGTATCCATGGAAACGTCAACTATCAGTGGTCTCAAACCCAGGGATTAACTATGAAATAAGAAAAGATGACGATGATGGAAATCTCTCCCTTTATTTTGTTCTTTAATAAAGAACTAGACGATCAGATTCCATAACTGATGCCAGAATTTAACAGTTGATTTTTTAAAAAGACGAATGGAAAGACAGGTAAGTCTCAGGTGGAAAGTGTATACATTTAATTTCCAGGGGCGTCAGAACTGGTTCATTTGCCAATAACTATATTCATCAGGCACAAAATTCTTCTCTGGGTGGATGATGGATCAGAGTTTAGATCCTCAAGTGAAACTTTTCCTGAGGTCCCTCTTCAACCTGTTGCTCTGAGAGATTCTCTGGCTCTGCTCTCCTGACCTTTCATTTCCGCTTATATCCTAGTACTCATTCTTTCTGCCCAGTTTGCTCTCAGAGTTATTCTAACTTCATAAATTTATACAGGGAAGCATAATCTCTCTTCTGCTATGTTCCCCAAGAGAAGAAATAGTATAAATCTATTTCTTAAATATTTGAAACAATCTCTCTGGAAGCAAACTCAGCCCTGTGGCTTTTTGAGAACTAACTCATAACACATCCTACTTTTTGAATAGATGTGCTTCTTGATTTTGTCTTTGCCAAATTTGAACTCCAAAGAAATAAAATCATTATGATGTCTAACATAAATACTTGCTCCTCTGCCTTATAAAATGAAAGATGAAAATGAGATTGATTTGGAATTCTTCAGATTTTAGTGATTACAAAATGATTGCAGTAGTCCTTATATTAATCAAACATATGATAAAAGAAACAAAAACTTGACAAATCAAACACAAAATCTAGCAATCCTGGGTTATGTTTAAGTAAAATGTGTTCGCGTAAATAAGATCCAAGTTTAAAAGAGATATACTTGTGGTCATGCACTGACTTGTATAATAATTGTCAATAGAATAATGAGAGAAAGAATACTTTTTTCTAGAAGTTTAAATGTCCTAATCAACTGGTGATATTTATAATATACTTTATGAGTTAAATTAACAATTTGTCAGTGTCCTCACTGTCCATGATATACCCTTACTCTCAGGATAATCAGTGACCAAATTCCTATAAAACTGATTATGTATAAAGACTCAATAGGAGAGAAAAACCACCTTTCTAATATTGTTGTATAATATTATATAATATAAATATATATATATAATTATGTAATTTTATTATAAAAATTAACCAAGATAATTTAATCTTATTTTATCTACCTGTTACACAGTAATGTATGGCTATGTGACAAGTTACCCCCAAACTTCGAAACTTAAAACAAGAAACATTTTTTTATCACATAGCTTCTTTGTTCCCCAAAGCTTAGCATGGCTTTACTGAATATCTCTGGCTCAAGGCCTCTCTTAGGGCTACAGTCAAGGTGTTGCCTGGAGCCCCAACTGGGAGAGAATCTCCTCTGAGCTCGCTCATCGGCCGAATTCAGCTTTTTGTGGACTGTTGGACTGGCTGGCTCTTGGCCAGAGACATCACTTCCTTGCTATGTGGGCCTCTCTAATGGGTAGCATACAACATAGCAGCTGGCTTCCCTATGCATAAGCCAGTGAGAGAGTGAGAGAGGCAAGTAAAATGGAAGCCATGTGCTTTTGTATCCTAATCCTGGAAATAATATTGCATCTATTTTGTCATAATTTATTACTTAGGGTTTCCCTTGTAGCTTAGTTTGTAAAGAATCTGCCTGAAATTAAGGAGACCTGGGTTTGATTCCTGGGTCAGAAAGATCCCCTGGAGAAGGAAATGGCAACCCACTCTAGTATTCTTGCCTGGAAAATTCTGTGGAGTAGTGGGCTACAGTCCATGGGGTTGCAGAGTTGGCCATGACTGAGAACAAGGGGCAACTATTAGAAGCAACTCACTACTTACCGTCTGTGCTCAATGGGAAAAAAAAAAGTACATAATAACATGAGTATCAGGCAACATGGATCATTAGGGGCCATCTTAAAGGTCAACTACCATACTTATCCACAGGGATTCCTTCTTCTTCCTTATAATTACCTAAAGGTCCTAGCAATAAACAGAAATTGAGTCTTCTACATACAGATGGCTAATAAACACATGAAAAGTTGCTCAACATCACTCATTATCAGAGAAATGCAAATCAAAACCACAATGAGGTTCCATCTCATGCCAGTCAAAATGGCTGCCATCAAAAAATCTACAAACAATAAATGCTGGAGAGGGTGTGGAGAAAAGGGAACCCTCTTACACTGTTGGTGGGAATGCAAACTACTACAGTCACTATGGAGAACAGTGTGGAGATTCCTTAAAAAACTGAAAACAGAACTGCCATATGACCCAACAATCCCACTCCTGGGCATACACAGTGGGGAAACCAGAATTGAAAGAGATACATGTACCCCAATGTTCATCGCAGCACTGTTTATAATAGCCAGGACATGGAAGCAACCTAGATATCCATCAGCAGATGAATGGATAAGGAAGCTGTGGTACATATACACAATGGAATATTACTCAGCTATTAAAAAAAGAATGCATTTGAATCAGTTCTAATGAGGTGGATGAAACTGGAGCCTATTATACAGAGTGAAATAAGTCAGAAGGAGAAATACCAATACAGTGTATTAACGCATATATGTGGAATTTAGAAAGATGGTAACGACGACCCTATATGCAATACAGCAAAAGAGACACATATGTAAAGAACAGATCTTTGGACTATGGGAGAAGGTGAGGGTGGGATGATTTGAGAGAATAGCATAGAAACATGTATGTTACCATATGGGACATAGATCACCAGTCCAAGTTCGATGCATGAAGCAGGGCACACAAAGCCAGTGCTCCGGGATAACCCAGAGGTGGGAGGGAGGTTCAGGGTGAGGGGACACATGTGCACCCAGGGCTGATTCATGTTGACATATGGCAAAAACCACCACAATATTTTAAAGTAATTAGCTTCCAATTAAAATAATTTAATTAATTTTTAAAAATTCAAAAAATGAAAAAAGAAAATAAATGGAGTCTTCTAGAAGAAATAATACAAAATCTCAGTAAAGGGCAGTACTTTAGCTTTTTGCTGGTTCAGGAGTCTGAATTGTTAGTAGACAATCCTGTCCAATGGTTATGGTATTTCTAAAATCATTGCCCTTAACAATAATTACCTGATATGGGATTAATCTTACAGACACTGGCAAAGATAAGTCATCTATGTCCAAATTAAATGCAAAGGGCATTTGATATTAGTTATCATTGTACTCATTGTCTGTCTTCATATTAATTACCTATCACTATAAAAACACATTGCCCCAAATTTAATGACTTATATAAAACATTTATTTCCTTTTTGCACAGAGTTCTGTGGACTAAGAATGTGGGAGTGGTTTGGCTAGGTTTGGCTAGTGGTTTGGCTAAGAATTTGGAAGTGGTTCTGACTGGTGTCTTTCAGGAGGTTACAATCAAGATGTCAGACAAGGCTGTAGTTATCTAAAAGCTTGACTAGAGGATCCAGATTGATTATGGGACATATGAAATATGTTTCAAATTTGAGTAATGATCCTTGTCTTAGTGTTTTTCCTTGTTGTAGGTGAAATATATATATGATCTCCAGAGTATTATAGTCTATTACACAGGACCTACCTTTTCAAAAGGTTCAAAATATGTTCATCTCCCCAAAAAGGACCAGAATCCCTGTTAGTCATAGAGGTCAAAAAAATTCCCATGATACTGTGATATTTGATCACCAACTGCCAAACCATAGTGAAAATTTGTTGGACCTATATGCTTTTGAACTGTGGTGTTGGAGAAGACTCTTGAGAGTCCCTTGGACTGCAAGGAGATCCAACCAGTCCATCCTAAAGGAGATCAGCCCTGGGTGTTCTTTGGAAGGAATGATGCTAAAGCTGAAACTCCAGTACTTTGGCCACCTCATGCGAAGAGTTGACTCATTGGAAAAGACTCTGATGCTGGGAGGGATTGGGGGCAGGAGGAGAAGGGGACGACAGAGGATGAGATGGCTGGATGGCATCGCTGAGTCGATGGACGTGAGTCTGAGTGAATTCCCGGAGTTGGTGATGGACAGGGAGGCCTGGCGTGCTGTGATTCATGGGGTCGCGAAGAGTCGGACACGACTGAGCGACTGAACTGAACTGAACTGATGCCCATCTCCTGCTCTCTGTCAGGTCCCCTTTTCACTGCCTCCAGCTTAAAAAAAAAAAAAAAAAAAAGTGATAGAGAATATGGAGAGGAGAGAGAGACAGTTCTAGGGGTCCAGAACGGGTCTGGACTCAGGTCCTATCTGTAAGGCACAATTCCAAGGAAATAGACAACTTTCAAAGAGGAATAGATACAAGGTACATTTAGTGCAATGGTAAACATTTTAAGTCCCCCATCAATGTGTGATGCCTTCTTGGGCTTTGGGACAAGGTGGGTGAGGATACTAGAAAGATGGAAACATAGGGCTTGGAATCAGAAATTAAGGTGCTGTAATCCATAGAGAATATGCTCTTCTTACACATCTGAGTATGTGGGAATTTACAGGCATGCCTCCTGTGTATTATGGTACAAATTCTTTGTAAATGCAAAGAATTTATTGCCTTTTTTTTTTTTCCCCCAAAATTTAAAGATTTACGGCAACCCAGCAAGGACCAATTCTATTGGTGCCATTTTTCCAAGAGTATTTGGTCACTTCCTATCTGTGTATCACATTTCAATAATTCTCACAATATTTCAAACATTTTCATCATTAGTAATACTTGGTCTAGCAATCTGTGATCACGATCTTTGATATTACTACCATGACTTGCTGAAGGCTCAAATGATGGTTAGCATTTTTTAGTGATGGGTGTTTTTCAATTAAAACATGTGCATTATTTAGACATAATGCTATTGCACACTTAATAGACTAAAGTGTGCTATAAAGATAACTTTTATATGCACTGAGAAACCAAAAATTCATGTGACTTGTTTTATTGCAATATTTACTTTATTGTAGTGTTCTGGAACCAAATCTACAATATCTCTGGGGTTTGTCTGTGTATCTTATGTGTTTGTTTAGTTGATTGTTAGTTACATAAATTTGGCAAAATAATTGCCTATCACATCCTAGAAGGGGAAAAGAGTTCATGTCTCATTATATTACAGGTGAGTGTATTATATAGTTTTGGATCCTAGCTCTGTCACTAAATTAACTGTGTAACTTTGAGAACGTTATTTCACTTTTCTTAAGTCTAAGGTGCATCATATATTTGTAAAAGAATATCCACCTTGTTGGGGTGATGTGACAATAAACTGAGATAGTATCTAAATAGTGTTTAGCAAAGGAACTGCAATGATGTCTATCATATATTAAAGTACAGACATTTTTTAGGACTGAAGAAACTTAATGTTCATGTAGACCAGTTATAATATTCAAATTTTGTGAACAATAAAAAATATCCTTTTCCTTCTGTATATTTATTACTCTTTCAAAAATAATATTTTGGGGAAATTCAGCAATATTTATTATAGAAATGGAAAACAGTAATTCCCCAATTTAAAAATTCTCAATAAAAAATATAGAATAGGAATAAAGTTATGCACCAGAGACTTTTGAACATTAAAAAAGTGTAGGTAAGATGAAAACACAAATAAGTTATTTGACACTGCATATTTTAATTAAGGATTGAACTAAGCTGTATATACTCATATACCCATGCCAGAAAAAGGAGTCTTTTTTTTTCTAGGTGAATTTACAACCAATATGTCAATGAAATCTAACTTTTTGCTGATAGATGGAAAGCCATATATAATGATGAGGAATGCGCTAAAATCAAGAGCAGTAAATGGCAATTTACTGTATGTGTCCACTGGGAAGAGTGATTATTTCTCACAAGTAGAGGTTAAGCCAGGAACTATTATCATCCATATTTAAGTGGTTTTGCTCTTTTCTTCCACAGCCACCAACTTGATTACATAATGATTTGGCTCACAAGAGACTTGAGCTTGATGGCTCCAAGTTCATTCTCAGTCAAGTTTGTAAATGTCCCTGGTGTTCAGCACAGAAGCGTAGAGATAAGGAAAGGCTCCACTAAGTCCACACCAGAGAGGGATGTGGGGGAGGCATCAGCCTCAAGGAGAGGCAGCAAGTCGCCAGATAGAGGAAGAGTCAGAATGCCTGAATGATAACTACAAGCCAGCCTTCCCCAACATATTGCATCAGTTCAGTTCAGTTCAGTTCAGTCGCTCAGTAGTGTCCGACATTTTGCAACCCCATGAATCGCAGCATGCCAGGCCTCCCTGTCCATCACCAACTCCTGGAGTTCACTCAGACTCACGTCCATCGAGTCAGTGATGCCACCCAGCCATCTCATCCTCTGTCATCCCCTTCTCCTCCTGTCCCCAATCCCTCCCAGCATCAGAGTCTTTTCCAATAAGTCAACTCTTCGCATGAGGTGGCCAAAGTACTGGAGTTTCAGCTTTAGCATCATTCCTTCCAAAGAAATTGCATAGCTGCAGGCAAATTCTAGGCTGTTGAGGAGGAAGAAGGTGCTATAGAAGCCACCCCTTAAGGAAGAATGCTTTGAACTCTCTGACTGCTTAAGGAAAATCCAGGGCTTGCTGGAAGATCCCAGCGGTTTTACATGATTATCAAGGGAAACAGTTCTCTGGTGGGGGCGGAGTTTAGATCGGTTCCAGCATTTCAATGAATACCAACAGATTAGTCTCCCAGTGGGTGTGATCTCAATAGGTGTTTTAACTGATACTGCTGCTGCTGCTGCTAAGTCACTTCAGTCGTGTCCGACTCTATGTGACCCCATAGACGGCAAATTGATACTGCTAGTGGGCAAGATATAGACAGCTTTTTACCAGGAGCAGAAAGTCTCATCGTAGCCTAATATTAAAGAACTCAGGAAAGGTATGCGATAATGTGATTTAAGAGAAATATGTGTATTTGATCTTCGCCCATGGTTCTTGGCTGTCAGCTCCCCAAACCCCTGAAATTTCCTGAATGATAAGAGCAATGGGAGCATCTTTTATTGTAACATTTGGTTTTGACTTCAGTTCCTGAAAATGCTCCAGAGATACAGAGGTGAAATGGGTGCCTTGTTATTTCAACAAGCCCCTTTCCACTACATTTGGGTTTGTGTTACTTTTGGAAATGCCCTAAGGATGGAGACTGGGTGCCAGAAGAACCAACCACAAATGGAGGGTTGGAACTTTCAGAACCACCCTCTGATTTCCGGGTAGGGGAGAGGGGGAATGGAGGTTGAATCAATTACCAATGGCCTATGAGTTAATCAGTCATGCCTAAGTAATGAAGCCTCCATAAAACCCCAAAGAGGTGAAAGTTCAGAGAAAGTCTGGGCTGGTGAACATGTGGAGTACAAGGAGAGTGGCATGGCATGCCTGGACAGGGCATGGAAGCTCTACACCCTTTTCCCATGTGCATCTCTTCCATCTGGCTGGTCCTGAGTCACATCCTTTTACAGTAAACCAGGGATCCAGTAAGTAAAATGTTTTCCCGAGTTCTATGAGCCACTCTTGCAAATTAATTGAGCCCAAAGAACGGGTTGTGGGAACCTCTGATTGATAGCCAGTGGGTCAAGAAGCACAGATGACACCCTGATTTTGCTATTGGCATTTGAAGTAGGAGAAGACAGTGGACAGTCTTGTGGGATTGAGCTCCTAACCTATGGAATCTGATGCCATCTCTGAGTAGTGTCAGGATTGAGTTGAATCGTAAACACCCAGCTGGTATCAGAGAATTGCTTCAAGGTGTGTGGGAACCCCTCCCCCAACACACAGAAACATTGAATAAGAACCTCTTTAGGGTGGTTGTCTGAATGTCTTCTTAATTTTTATTTTTTAATTTACCACTGTAAGTCACAGTTACTGAACTTCTGTATTCAGAAGAATGCATTCACAATGTTTAATGTCAGGTATTTGTTCAGCATTGTAACCTAATTTCCTCTAGTTTCTGAATCAATCCCTGGTATACTGGCTATGAGCATTTTCTTTTCTGAGAAACTGCTCTGTGTCAGTCACTAAAGTAGTTCTTATTTTTAATGCATTGGCTCATGAAATCACTGTGAAAGAGCCATGTGGTGGGCATGTGCCCCATTTTCAGATGAAGAAACTGAAACTCAGAATTTGTCCAAATTCCATAGCCTAGTAAATTAAAGAGAAGAAATTTGTAGCAGATCTTTCTAATTCTCATAAATCCAACTCATATCTCCACAATTGCTGCCTGTCATAGAACAAAAGAAACAAAAGCCTTTGTGTTGAAGAAAATCTATGTTCTCATTTAGAAAAACATTTTGGAGTCACTTCTCATTTTGCCTACTTTTACTTACATCTTGATTAATAAGTAAAAATAGAAAATCTCTCCCCTATCATTAACACACTATGGTTTAACAACACAATGATTTAGGTGCTTCATTTATAACCCATGCCAGTGCCCATGACATGCTATAAATATTTAAAAACTGAATTCTTAAGTTAACCTTAGAACTAATTTCTTAGAAAATAGTTACTCATGGAGAGTTAGTCTCTCACCAGCTTTTCCTATTCGTTTCAATTTAGTAGATAAGACCCTAAAATACACTTGGGAAAGAATACAGCTTTCCTTTGTTAGTTGGCATTCTGATACACTGAGAACAGGAGAGGAGATATTTGAAGCACCTGAGGCACTGCAAAATAAATTTTTTAAAATGTACCATTCATCTGTTGATGGATGCTGAGGTTGCTTCCATGTCATAGTTATTTTTCAATAATAACTTTGGAGTTATTATAGTCATAACCTATTAGATCAGATCAGTTGCTCAGTCGTGTCCGACTCTTTGCGACCCCATGAATCGCAGCACGCCAGGCCTCCCTGTCCATCACCAACTCCCGGAGTTCACTCAGACTCACGTCCATCAACTCAGTGATGCCATCCAGCCATCTCATCCTCTGTCGTCCCCTTCTCCTCTTGCCCCCAATCCCTCCCAGCATCAGAGTCTTTTCCAATAAGTCAACTCTTTGCATGAGGTGGCCAAAGTACTGGAGTTTCAGCTTTAGCATCATTCCTTCCAAAGAAATCCCAGGGCTGATCTAGAAATATTATGTTGTACATCTAAAGCTAATATAATATTGTAAGTCAACTATACTTCAATTAAAAAACATACCATATTTATTTAGAACATTTCTAAAAGTTTGATTCATGTGTGAGTACAAATTATTTTTCTATCTAAAATTGCTTGACACACATTATTAAGTGTATGGGATCACAGAGAGTCGGACACAACTGAAGCAACTTAGCAGCAGCAGCAGCATAGCTGATATTCAGCATCTCTAACCTGGTACTAAATAAAATTTTGAAGACAGTTTTGGGTGAAGTAGAAAAGAATAAGTTTATTGCTTTGTGGGGCAAAGAGAGTCACAGAACACTAATGCCCTCAAAACTGTGTGTCCCAAACTGGAAAGCTGTGAGGAGTTTTAGTATAATGGTTCAGAAAGGGAGGCCATGATTGACTCATGGATGATCTTCTGATTGACTGCTGGTGAGGTAACTGGGAGTCAGAATCATCAACTTTCTGGTTCCAACAGGTCTGGGGTCTACATGCTTACAGGCATCAGACAGTTCATTTCTACCACCTGATGGGGATTTCAGTACCTGGATCTGCAAAGCAACTCAAAGATACTGTTAAGTAGTTCTTGAGAAGGAATCAAGGCCCTCCCCAAGCCTACACTATTGGTTTCTTGGTTTTGTAACTGTCCCCCCTCTACACATGGACATCAAGAGATGGTCAATACTGAAATCAGATTGATTTTATTCTTTGCAGCCAAAGATGGAGAAGTTCTATACAGTCAGCAAAAGCAAGACCAGGAGCTGACTGTGGCTCAGACTATGAACTCCTTATTGGCAAATTCAGACTTAAATTGAAGAAAGTAGCGAAAACCACTAGACCATTCAGAAATGACCTAAATCAAATCCCTTATGATTGTACAGTGGAAGTAACAAATAGATTCAAGGGATTACATCTGATAGACAGAGTGCCTGATGAACTATGGACGGAGATTCGTGACATTGTACAGGAGGCAGAGATCAAGACCATCCCCAAAGAAAAGAAATGCAAAAAGGCAAAATGGTTGTCTGAGGAAGGCTTACAAATAGCTGTGAATAGAAGAGAAGTAAAAGGCAAAGGAGAAAAGGAAAGATATACCCATTTGGATGCAGAGTTCCAAGGAATAGCAAGGAGAGATAAGAAAGCCTTCCTCAGTGATCAATGCAAAGAAATAGAGGAAAACAATAGAATGGGAAAGACTAGAGATCACTTCAAGAAAATTAGAGCTACCAAGGGAACATTTTAAGCAAAGATGGGCACAATAAAAGATAGAAATGGTATGGACCTAACAGAAGCAGTTCAGTTCCATTCATCGCTCAGTCGTGTCTGACTCTTTGTGACCCCATGAACTGCAGAATGCCAGGCCTCCCTGTCCATCACCAACTCCCAGAGTCTATCCAAACCGATGTCCATCGAGTCGGTGATGCTATCCAGCCTTCTCATCCTCTGTTGTCCCCTTCTCCTCCTGCCCTCAATCTTCCCTAGCATCAGGGTCTTTTCCAAGGAAACAGAAGCAGAAGATATTAAGAAAAGGTGGCAAGAATACACAGAAGAGCTATACAGAAAAGATCTTTACAACTCAGATAATCATGATTGTTTAACCACTCACCTAGAGTCAGACACCCTGGAATGTGAAATCAAGGGGGCCTTAGGAAGCATCATTATGAACAAAGCTAGTGGAGGTGATGGAATTCCAGTTGAGCTATTTCAAATCCTAAAAGATGATGCTGTAAAAGTGCTGCATTCAAAGTGCCATGCAAATTTGGAAAACTCAACACTGGCCACAGGACTGGAAAAGGTCAGTTTGCATTTCAATCCCAAAGAAAGGCAATGCCAAAGAATGTTCAAACTACCACACAATTGCACTCATCTCACACACTAGCAAAGTAATGCTCAAAATTCTCCAAGCTAGGCTTCAACAGTACATGAACCTAGAACTTCTAGATGTTAAAGCTGGATTTAGGAAAGGCAGAGGAACCAGAGATCAAGTTGCCAACATCTGTTGGATCATAGAAAAAGCAAAAGAGTTCCAGAATATCATCTGCTGCTACTGCTAAGTCTCTTCAGTCGTGTCTGACTCTGTGCGACCCCATAGACGGCAGCCCAACAGGCTCCCCCATCCCTGGGATTCTCCAGGCAAGAACACTGGAGTGGGTTGCCATTTCCTTCTCCAATGCATGAAAGTGAAAAGTGAAAGTGAAGTCGTTCAGTCCTGTCCAACTCTTAGTGACCCCATGGACTATAGCCTACCAGGCTCCTCCATCCATGGGATTTTCCAGGCAAGAGTACTGGAGTGGGGTGCCATTGCATTCTCTGAGAATATCATCTACTTCTGCTTTATTTGCTATGCAAAAGCCTTTAACTGTGTGGACCACAACAAACTCTGGAAAATTGTAAAAGAGATGTGAATACCAGATCACCTGGCCTGTCTCTTGAGAAATCTATATGCAGGTCAGGAAGCAACAGTTAGAATTTGACATGGAACAACAGACTGGTTTCAAATAGGGAAAGGAGTACATCAAGGCTGTATATTGTCACCCTGCTTATTTAACTTATATGCAGAGTACATCATGAGAAATGCTGGGCTGGAAGAAGCACAAGCTGGAATCAAGATTGCCAGGAGAAATATCAATAACCTCAGAGATGCAGATGACACCACCCTTATGGCAAAAAGCAAAAAAGACTAAAGAGCCTGTTGATGAAAGTGAAAGACGAGAGTGAAAAGGTTGGCTTAAAGCTCAAATTCAGAAAACTAAGATCATGGCATCCGGTCCCATCACTTCATGGCAAGTAGATGGGAAAACAGTGGAAAGAGTGAGAGACTTTATTTTTGGGGGCTCCAAAATCACTGCAGATGGTGACTGTGGCCATGAAATTAAAGGACGCTTGCTCCTTGGGAAAAAAGTTATGACCAACCTAGACAGCTTGTTAAAAACAGCAACATTACTTTGTCAACAAAGGTCCATCTAGTCAAAGCTATAGTTTTTCCAGTTAGTCATGTGTGGATGTGAGAGTTGGACTATAAAGAAAGCTGAGCACTGAAGAATTGATGCTTTTGAACTGTGGTGTTGGAGAAGACTCTTGAGAGTCCCTTGGACAGCAAGGACATCCAACCAGTCCATCCTAAAGGAAATCAGTCCTGAATATTCACTGGAAGGACTGATGATGAAGCTAAAACTCCAATACTTTGGCCACCTGATGCAAAGAACTGACTCATTTGAAAAGACCCTGATGCTGGGAAAGATTGAAGGTGGGAGAAGAAGGGGACGACAGAGGATTAGATGGTTGGATGGCATCACTGACTCAACAGACATGAGTTTGAGCAGGATCTGGGAGTTGGTGATGGACAGGGAGGCCTGGCGTGCTGCAGTCCATGGGGTCACGAAGAGTCGGATAGGACTGAGTGAATGAACTGAACTGAACTGAACTGTTCTCCCCCTAGTCTCCACATCCCCTCCCTTCCTTGATTAATAATTGTTGGAACCTGCTCTTTACAACTCAGGGAAGGTCATGTAGACTGAACGAAACCTGTTTCCTGCTAACAGGAAAAAGGGGGACATAGACTTTTGTGCCCAGAAGCTTCACAGTGTCCCGCTTGGTTTCAATCTCAGTTTATACATTTGTTTTCTATTATGAAAGAAATCTATTTTTTATTATTTAAAAGTTACTTATTGCTGATATATATGTATACAGTTATGTATATGTGTGTATATAATGTATATATATCATCATCTTCTATATGAATATTACTGAATAATATACTCTTGATAAATATTAAGGTAATTCTTGTTAAAGTGGTTTCTATACATATATGAATATAGTTTGCAAGTCATGAAAATTATCTTGAAGAAGCAGTCCCTGACATCAGAAGCTGGCCTGATCATGTTAGGCAGGCCTTGGGTTTTTGCACTAAATATACATAATTTCACAGAACACCAACATCAGACAAGGCCACACTGTGACCACTATGTATCCAGGCAAAAATAAGACCACTCTGCAATCATGTCTGAGCACAGACAAATCATGAACAATAGCCAAGCCACAAAAATATCAGATACATCCCTGTTTTGACCAATATGTGTATTGTTGCACTGTTACTAGCTATAGCTTTAGTCTTGATCTAGTCTCCCATACCTTTGGAAAAGATTTATTAAGGTTTTAATAATTTATTAAGACACTCACAGAGTTATCCCTGCTTCCTGACTGCATCCTCTCCAGAGATAAGCCTTGCTTCCTTAAACCCTCCAAAATCACTTAACACAAGCCAAATTATAAATCCTTCCCAATACTTTGTTACAAAGATACTAAACAAAGCTCTGTTGGCTTAATTCTCCAGCAACCAGCAAGCCTTCTCTCCCTGCAAGAAGTAATAAGCCCACATTGTTTAAAAGTGAATTCCTGGTGGTCTTTGTCTGGAGGACATTGACAGTGTGAAATACAATATTTTTTGTCATATCAATAAACAAGGATATCACAGCCGTCCATGAGTCTGACCCTCCAAATATGAATTTCTGAGCCCACAGGGCACCCAGGAAGAACAATGTTGGCTATCCAGCAGCCACAGTGGGATGTGGAGGAGGGTGAGAAGTTCAGGCAGCAGCCATCCACCACTCCTTATGGTGACCAAGGGACTGCTACTGCTAAGTCATTTCAGTCGTGTCCGACTCTGTGTGACCCCATAGACGGCAGCCCACCAGGCTCCCCCATCCCTGGGATTCTCCAGGCAAGAACACTGGAGTGGGTTGCCATTTCCTTCCCCAGTGCATGAAAGTGAAAAGTGAAAGTGAAGTCTCTCAGTCGTGTCCGACCCTCAGCAACCCCATGGACTGCAGCCTACCAGGCTCCTCCGTCCATGGGATTTTCCAGGCAGGAGTACTGGAGTGGGGTGCCATTGCCTTCTCTGGACCAAGGGACTAAGAGTGTAAAAACCCAAACTGTAGGATGTTGGCCCCAGAGAGCTGAGATACATATGAAAGAAATGATTTCAGTAAGCCCAAACTCTTGTATTTTTCCAAGCATAGAAAATGGCTAAATTTCTTTACTTGAGATATCTGTTTTTCCTTAATTAACAATAATATTTTCATTTTTAGACTACCTATCCCTTGTTGTGAGTTTCTGTATAATCTAACTCCTCCCCACCACCTGCTCAGAATGGTTCTTTCAGGGTCCCCTGAGATGCTGTCTCCTGGGCTTGAAGTCCTAAAAATTCCCCCCAAATAACTCGTAACTCTCAACTTCTAGGTTGTGACTATTTTTTAAGTTGATGATAGTCTCCCATGTCAAGATTTTTTTAGCATTTCTTTTTCATGTCTTCTTACATTGACCAAATTGTAAAAGAACATAGAATAATAATGATGACAACAAAGGGACTAATGTGTTTTACTGTGGAATTAACACTTGGATTTCTTTTAACGTGGATTCCTTTATCAAGTAAGAATAGTTCTGTACTTTGAAAAGAAAGTTTATTTTGAAATTGACACAAAACTTTAATAATATTTGTCTATTACTCAGTTCAGTTCCATCGCTCAGTCGTGTCCAACTCTTTGCAACCCCATGAATCACAGCATGCCAGGCCTCCCTATCAATCACCAACTCCCGGAGTCTACCCAAACCCATGTCCATTGAGTCGGTGGACTCAACCCTCTCGTCCTCTGTCGTCCCTTTCTCCTCCTGCCCTCAATTTTTCCCAGCATCAGGGTCTTCTCAAATGAGTCAGCTCTTCACATCAGGTGGCCAAAGTATTGGAGTTTTAGCTTCAACATCAGTCCTTCCAATGAACACCCAGGACTGATCTCCCTTAGGATGAACTGGTTGGATCTCCTTGCTGTCCAAGGGACTGTCAAGAGTCTTCTCCAACACCACAGTTCAAAAGCACCAATTCTTCAGCTCTCAGCTTTCTTTATAGTCCAACTCTCACCTCCATACATGACTACTAGAAAAACCATAGCCTTGACTAGATGGACCTTTGTTGACAACATAATGTCTCTGCTTTTTAATATACTGTCTGCTGCTGCTAAGTCACTTCAGTCATGTCCAACTGTGTGTGACCACATAGATGGCAGCCCACAAGGCTCCCCCGTCCCTGTGATTCTCCAGGCAAGAACACTGGAGTGGGTTGCCATTTCCATCTCCAATGCATGAAAGTGAAAAGTGTAAGTGAAGTTGATCAGTCCTGTCGGACTCTTAGCGACCTCATGGACTGCAGCCTACCAGAGTCCTCCGTCCATGGGATTTTCCAGGCAGGAGTACTGGAGTGGGGTGCCATTGCCTTCTCCAAATATACTGTCTAGGTTGGTCATAACTTTCCTTCCAAGGAGTAAGTGTCTTTTAATTTCATGGCTTCAATCACCATCTGCAGTGATTTTGGAGCCCCAAAAATAAAGTCTGCTACTGTTTACACTGTTTCCCCATCTATTGGCCATGAAGTGATGGGACCAATGCCATGATCTTAGTTTTCTGAATGTTGAGCTTTAAGCCAACTTTTTCATTCTCCTCTTTCACTTTCATTAAGAGGCTCTTTAGTTCTTCACTTTCTGCCCTTAAGGGTGGTATCATCTGCATCTCTGAGGTTATTGATATTTCTCCCAGCAATCTTGATTCCAGCTTGTGTTTCCTCCAGCCTGGCGTTTCTCATGATGTACTCTGCATATAAGTTATTCCTAGCTTTTCATTTCTGAATTTTGTAATGGAACATTATTTTGTTAGGTTTTCCTCCCACAAATTTCTAGGATAAATCCTTTATAGTTGTGGAAGATTATTTTAATGAATTCCAACTTTAATAAATTATTTAATTTACTTTATCCATGTGACAAATATTCTTTAAGTACTTATGATACCAAGTTCTATCTTAAGTCATGGAGATATTTTTTAAAAAATCACAGGAAGGGAGGTGGCTGTGGCTATGAGTGTAACACAAGAGATACTTTTAATAGAAATTTTCTGCACCTTGACTATGGTGGTGATCATGAATCTGCATGTGATAAAATTGCATGGAATGACACACATACACGTGATGAACACATGTAAAACTGAGGAACTCTGAGTCAGGTTAACAGATTCTATTGATGTCTGTTTTCTGGTTGTGATATTGTACTATGGTTATTCAAGATGTTGTCATTGGGGAAAAGTACATGAGAAATATACAGAATTCTTCTACATTATTTCTTGCAACAGAATGTGACTTTATTATTTTAAATTGAAAAGGTTTAAAAATTATGTAATCTCTGATATGTAGAATACAATCTAATAATATTAATAGAAATAGATTATAAAGAAATAAACACACACAAAAAAAACTATATAATAACTACTATGATGTAGTTAGAGAAAAGTATTGGCACCCATAGGTACGTATGATATTGGAATCTAACCTGTACTCAAGGGTCAAGAAAGATCCCCCTGAAGATATAACACTCAAAGCCTGTTATGAAGCTGCAATACTTTGGCCATCTGATGCAAAGTACCAACTTATTGGAAAAGACCCTGATGCTTAGAAAAGATTGAAGACAAAAGGATAAGAGGGCAGCAGAGGATGAGATGGTTAGATAGCATCACTGACTCAATGGACATGAATTTGAGCAAACCCTGAGAGAGAGTGGAGGACAGAGGAGCCTGGTGTGCTGCAGTCCATGGAGTTGCAAGGAATCAGACACGACTTAGTGACTGAACAACAATAAAAGAATGAGTACAAATGAAGATTTTCACCTTTGAGGGAATGGGGTCTTAGCAGAGAATAGTGATCATAAGGAAGATTGACAGAAGGTAATGCTGAAGATTAGTTTGGGACAGGTCATTTACACTTGTGGATTATAGTAATTTTATTATGTTAATAATGCAAAGCCATAAAAATGCTTTAAGCAAGGCAGTAATAATTTCAAATTTACATTTTTACCTATTATTTTGACTTTTAGGTAGAGCAGAGCTTAGTTGGAAAGGATCTTCATAAATAAGCAGAAAAAAGAAGGTTGTGGAAATCCAGGTTAGTGATAGGGTTTTTGGAATTGAGGGAGGAGAGGGCTCTGTGAAGCTGGTGATATGTAAATGGATTCAAGAGATCAAGAGATCAAGAGATAACGGGACAGATTTAGTAATGATTTGAATGTGAGATGTTGACATCATAGATTATACCCAGATTTTGACATGTATGATTGGGTGATGGAGAAGCAATGTTCCCAGGTAGGTTGAGTGAGAGGAAATGAAGATCAGAAGTGGGGTAGGGGATAGTTTGGTTCAATTTTACATCTAAAATAAGATGCCACAAAGACTTCCAAGTGGAGGTTTCAGGAAGGCAAGTAGATCTTTCCATCTGGAACACAGAAAAAGAAGTACATACCAGGGATAAAAGCTTTTTAAGTTTTTGGCATATAGATAGTATTTAAAGTTAAGATTGACAGTTATGAGCATTGAGAGAGTGAAAAGAGAAAGGAAAAAGTGGCCCAGAGGAAATTCTTGATGAATTTGAACATTTAAAAATCCAGGAGGCTTACTTTATCAAGTGCAGTAGAAAAGCTTTGGTATATATATGGGCTTCCCAGGTGGCACAGTGGTAAAGAATCCGCCTGCCAATGCAGGTGACACGAGAAACACAGTTTCAGCCCCTGGGTCAGGAAGATCCCCTGGAGCCGGAAATGTCAACCAACTCCAGTATTCTTGCTGGGAAAATTCCACGGACAGAGGAGCCTGGCGGGCTGTAGTCTATGGAGTGCAAAGAGTCAGAAATGACTGATCAACTAACACAGTCGTATTACTGCTAAAAGTCTAGAAAGCTAGTGATCTTTTAAAAAATAATTGAATGAAGCTTGAAATTTCTAATTCAATTCTGAGAATATAAAGAAATACTATGTTACTTAAAAAAAGGAAATTCACACGTGATACAGTATTAGTAACTAAAGTACAGATTTTGTTCAAATTTCACAAAACTTTGTGCTAGTGTCCATTATTTGTCTTCATATCTTATTCAAGATTCTACATTGTATTTAGTTATACTAAGCAGCTTCAGCTGATGCAACAAATTCTGATAAATTCTCTTTTCATTTTTATTCTGGTACAAATACTTTCAAATTTTCCTTTTAGAAAGGAAAATTATGTCTTCTTAGATATACCCAGGAGAAGGCACTGGCAGCCCACTCCAGTACTCTTGCCTGGAAAATCCCATGGATGGAGGAGCCTGGTAGGCTGCAGTCCATGGGGTCGCTGAGGGTCGGACATGACTGAGCGACTTCACTTTCACTTTTCACTTTCATGCCTTGGAGAAGGAAATGGCAACCCACTCCAGTGTTCTTGCCTGGAGAATCCCAGGGACGGGGGAGCCTGGTGGGCTGCCATCTCTGGGGTCTCACAGAGTCGGACACGACTGAAGCAACTTAGCAGCAGCAGCAGCAGATATACCCATCACTTAAAAGTGGACTTAGCTTCCAAATACATGGGATTTTAAAAGTATCTTTATTAATTTCTCATGTTGATATTAATTTCTCATTTAGGTGCTTTCTTCTCTGCAGTCACCCTCTGTGTATTTTCAGTCTTCTAATTTTATTGAGGCTTTCAATGGCTAAGTCAAAGATCTCTCTTGGTAAATGCACTTGAAAATATGTGAGTTATTTTCAAATATATTTTGATATTTATTTCTAAAATAATTCCACAATAATAAGAGAATAGACTCTGCATGATTTCCATATCTTTAGACCATGAAAATTTTGCACCTAGTTTTATGTCTCTGGATATGTTCCAGTGTCTCCTGGTTTATAATCTATGGGAACTTGAATAAAATTTGTATCCTGCTCTTGTGTGAAAATTGTATATATCTTAGTTATGTTGAATTGGTTCATAGTGCTTTTCAGATCTATTATATCCTACTTTTCTGTCTATTCATTCTGTTAATTTTTGAGATTTTGATATTGAAACTCCAACTGTCTTAATTATTCACTTAAAAGAATTGTAACATATAGTAGAACTATGTAACTTTGTTCTGCATTTTCCAAGTCTCTTATAAATGTGTTACCATACTTTCATAATTTAAAAACAAAAATTTAAAGGAAAAAAAAAAAAGGTCAGGAGGCTTAGAAGATACAATCAGAGAGATGGTGAAAATCCAAGAGTAATGTCGGGGAAGAGAGTATTTCCAGAAAGAAATGGTAAAACCTGTTTTAAATGCTCTGCTGAGAAATCAAGTCCAATGAGGCATGGAAACTGGCCATTGGATTAAGCAAGATGAGGATCATTTGTAACTGGAGTGGAGGAGGGGTGAAGGAACACCAAGGGAAGACCCTTGCAAATTTCCCTAGAGGAGATAAAGTGGCTGAAACCTCATGACAATGATTTTTTCCTACAAAAGTATAGATACTGGGAAGGACTTGAGGAAGAAGAAGGTCTAAGTTGTTGCAAGAGAATGACAGTGAGTAGACTACAAAAACATTTCAAGTTCTGGGGTAAATTTTTTTTAAGTGGAAATTATCCAAATTTTCCATTGGATAACAAGACTCAATATTGCAAAGACGTTAAACCTTTTCATTATTTTTGATCTAAACTTGAAAGTAAAAGTGAAAGTCACTCAGTTGTGTCCAACTCTTTGTGACTCCATGGACTATGGGAATTCTCCAGGCCAGGATACTGGGGTGGGTTGCCTTTCCCTTCTCCAGGGAATCTTCCCAACCCAGGGATCAAACCCAGGTCTCCCACATTGCAGGCGGATTCTTTACCAGCTGAGCCACAAGGTGGGCAGTGGGCAGTGGAGGGGTAGGGGTCGGGGGGGGGATCTAAACTTAATTATTACTAAAATTACATCTATACTACACATTTGCAGAGGGCTTACTGTGTGTCCAGCACTGGCTTAAATGTTCATCAAACTCTAATCAAAATTACAAGTTCAGGGAAACTTGCAAAATGACTAAAGTTTATCTGGAAAATAAACACACAAGAATAGCAAAGAAAATTCTGGGAAAGAAGGTAAAGAGTGCAGATTAACCAACTGTAATTGTGGTTTGTAACAATAGAGAGCTCCATGGAAAGAATTGAGAAATAAACACAAGTTTATACAGAGTGACTTTGATAAAGCTGGGATTTCCAATCAATGGAAAAATAGATTTACAATAAGAAGTTTGGGACACCTAGATAGCCATTTAGAAAAAGATAAGGCTAGATTTCTACATAATTCCTTAACCACAAATTACATGGATCAAAGGTGTGAATGGAAAAAAAATTAAGCTATAAAAGAACTAAACATAACCTTTAAAAATATAGGATAGTATCCATCATTGACTTGGCAAAAACACATACTCACGCACATGCACAAACACTGCCAGAAGTCAAATGTTAACTGGAGGAAACATTGTCAATTTCTAAGACAAGAGATTGAGCTTTCATAGATCAATTAAAAATATGACAAGCCCATTATAATAAGAAGGACAAGAGGCAGACAGTTCAGGGTAAAAGAAATACACACAGTTAATAAACCATGTGAAAAGATGCCAAAGTTTTGCCACAAATTTAAAACAGAAAAATTTAAACAACAAACTGATAGGACTTTTTACTTATCACATGAATTCAGTTAACATAATTTTTGAGCACTTCCTAGATGCCAGGTGGTTTCAGTATTTTTAAGTGTATTTCACATACTTTTTGTGAGCATATTTTCCATAATCTACCAGTTTTTCATAATACGATCAGTAGTTTAAATGGAAACATGCCTCTGAAGAGCTTGATAATACTTGAAAGGTGATTTTCTTACATAAGTCAGACTTTTAGCAATCTTGTTTATATGCTTAATTTGATTAACACACTCTTTTTCGCAGAATGCACAGTCTTCAAAAGCAATCTATTTTTTTTAATTTTATTTTATTTTTAAACTTTGCAATATTGTTTTAGTTTTGCCAAATATCGAAATGAATCCGCCACAGGTATACCTGTGTTCCCCATCCTGAACCCTCCTCCCTCCTCCTTCCCCATACCCTCCTCTGGGTCATCCCAGTGCACCAGCCCCAAGCATCCAGTATCGTGCATCGAACCTGGACTGGCGACTCGTTTCATACATGATATTATACATGTGAATTTCAATGCCATTATACAGAATGAAGTAAGCCAGAAAGAAAAACACCAATACAGTATATTAACGCATATATATGGAATTTAGAAAGATGGTAACAATAACCCTGTGTACGAGACAGCAAAAGAGACACTGATGTATAGATCAGTCTTATGGACTCTGTGGGAGAGGGAGAGAGTGGGGAGATTTGGGGGCAATCTACTTTTTTTAAAGCTCACAAAATTGTTTCCCTCCCATATAATTAAATTTTATAGGATTGACAGTATTTCTGAGCATTCAAACTTAACGTTGGAATTCTGAAAGCAAACCAAACTTAAATCTTAACCACTGACTCATCTATCACAGAAGGTAAGAGGAGCAGTTGATGTAGCTAGTATTCTTTCATCTCTTCATTTTTTCATTCAACAAACATTTCTTTTATCTCTACTCTGTGCAGCCACAGAAATAGGTGCACGGGATACCATAATGGATGAGAGAGAATTCTTACCCTCAGATTTTACCATCTAACTGGGGTTACATAAAGGTAAACCTGAAATGATAACACTTTGTTGTAAAAACTTGCATTTAAGTACCTGAAATCTCCCCTCACTTCCATTCCTTCAATCCAGGAACAGTGTTGTGTTACTGAGGGTGATAAGTTACTTTTGTGACTATACTAGATACTCATTTGGGGATGCTTGAGGCACCATATTGAAAGTATCTTTTTAAATAATGTGTGACAACTAAATGTAGTTAAATCACAAACTTCCTCTAAATTAATAAAACTAAGCTTTTTGGCAACATGGAAGAGCTATTCCAGATCTAAATGAATCATTAGATATGAGTAAATCATAGACATAACAAATGCTTGGGGTTGCCATTTCCTCTCCAATGCATGAAAGTGAAAAGTGAAAGTGAAGTCGTTCAGTCATGTCCGACTCTTAGTGACCCCATGGACTGCAGCCTACCAGGCTCCTTCATCCATGGGATTTTCCAGGCAACAGTACTGGAGTGGGGTGCCATTGCCTTCTCTGATAATTAAGATAAAATGTATGTTTAAAAGATGTATTGTAAATCTCAGAATAACCCCCAAGTGTGTCCATTTGTCTTTGTCAAATATTATTGGAAAGAACCAAAAGAAAGAATCAACTGTAATTCCAAATAGTCTATGCTTTAAAAAAACCCACTAAGCTAATATATACTTTCTTGGGGAATGAGGGCAGGAACCTCATAGTATAAACTAGAGAATTAAATTAGTTTCACAAGATATTTTACAGAATTCCTGAATTATATTAGATTGAATCATTTGAAATGGCCAATATTTAATTTTTTTACCTACAAAATTGACAATTTTATGTGGTTCACCCTAATAGTATGACATTATTTCAATTCCTAAGAAGAAACCTTTGAATAATGCACAATTTATAGAGCACTCCCTGCAAGCGACTCCCTGTTCTAAGCCTTATCATCAGTCCAAGGTCTTACCTGGGGCCCATAGACTCCTCCCAAACAGTCCAGACTAGAATTGATGAGGATCTTTGAACTCAGATGTAAAAAATTGACATATTTGTTTTCCATAACCTTTAACTAGAGCTTAGCATTTCTTTCAACTGTAGATGCAAACAGCAAATTTTGATGATGTTAGCAACATCTTTGTTTTTATCACAAGTAGAAACCACAGATATTTTCATATTACATTACAATTGTTACAGTTGTCTCAAAATAACACATATACTTATCACAAACTTGAAATTTCCTGTTGATATTAAACCTACTTTTAGATATTATTTAATGTATGTATTCAGTTCAGTTCAGTCCAGTCACTCAGTCGTGTCTGACTCTTTGCGACCCCATGAATCGCAGCACACCAGGCCTCCCTGTCACCAACTCCCGGAGTTCACTCAGACGCACACCCATCGAGTCAGTGATGCCATCCAGCCATCTCATCCTCTGTCATCCCCTTCTCCTCCTGCCCCCAATCCCTCCCAGCATCAGAGTCTTTTCCAATGAGTCAACTCTTCGCATGAGGTGGCCAAAGTACTGGAGTTTCAGCTTCAGCATCATTCCCTCCAAAGAAATACCAGGGCTGATCTCCTTCAGAATGGACTGGTTGGATCTCCTTGCAGTCCAAGGGACTCTCAAGAGTCTTCTCCAATACCACAGTTCAAAAGCACCAATTCTTCGGTGCTCAGCTTTCTTCATAGTCCAACTCTCACATCCATACATGACCACAGGAAAAACCATAGCCTTGACTAGACGGACCCTTGTTGGCAAAGTAATGTCTCTGCTTTTCAATATGCTATCTAGGTTGGTCATAACTTTTCTTCCAAGGAGTAAGCATCTTTTAATTTCATGGCTGCAATCACCATCTGCAGTGATTTTAGAGCCCCCAAAAATAAAGTCTGACACTGTTTCCACTGTTTCCCCATCTACTTCCCATGAAGTGATGGGACCAGATGCCATGATCTTCGTTTTCTGAATGTTGAGCTTTAAGCCAACCTTTTCACTCTCCTCTTTCACTTTCATCAAGAGGCTTTTTAGTTCCTCTTCACTTTCTGCCATAAGGGTGGCGTCATCTGCATCTCTGAGGTTATTGATATTTCTCCCTGCAATCTTGATTCCAGCTTGTGTTTCTTCCAGCCCAGCATTTCTCATGATGTACTCTGCACATAAGTTAAATAAGCAGGGTGACAATATACAGCCTTGACGTACTCCTTTTCCTATTTGGAACCAATCTGTTGTTCCACGTCCAGTTCTGACTGTTGCTTCCTGACCTGCCTATAGGTTTCTCAAGAGGCAGGTCAGGTGGTCTGGTATTCCCATCTCTTAAAGAATTTTCCACAGTTTATTGTGATCCACACAGTCAAAGGCTTTGGCACAGTCAGTAAAGCAGGAATAGATGTTTTTCTGGAACTCTCTTGCTTTTTCCATGATCCAGCAGATGTTGGCAATTTGATTTCTGGTTCCTCTGCCTTTTCTAAAACCAGCTTGAAAATCTGGAAGTTCACGGTTCACGTATTGCTGAAGCCTGGCCTTGAGAATTTTGAGCATTAATTTACTAGCGTGTGAGATGAGTGCAATTGTGCGTTAGTTTGAGCATTCTTTGGCATTGCCTTTCTTTGGGATTGGAATGAAAAACTGACCTTTTCCAGTCCTGTGGCCACTGCTGAGTTTTCCAAATTTGCTGGCATATTGACAGCATCATCTTTCAGGATTTGAAATAGCTCAACTGGAATTCTGTCACCTCCACTAGCTTTGTTCGTAGTGATGCTTTCTAAGGCCCACTTGACTTCACATTCCAGTATGCCTGGCTCTAGGTGAGTGATCACACCATCATGATTATCTTGGTCGTGAAGATCTTTTTTGTTGTATGTATTACTAATCATATATTTATTTTTTAAAATATTGAAAAACTCTAAGATTGGTTTGCTTTATAGTATTGTATATTTTATTTTATGTATTTAAAATATATTATTCTGAAAACAGTTTTGAAGGGCTTTCCCAGGTTGTCAAAGGGGTCCATGACACAAAAAGTTAAAAAAAAAAAAAGTTTTTTTTAAAGCATTTTATTGTTGTAGCCACTCAAACCAGTAGTAGGAGATATTGCCACCCCCAGTGTACAGAGAGGAAAGGTTGGGTCACTTGCTGAAGGTACACAGTTAACAAGACAGCCAGTTTTCACAGTGACTCTGGCTCCAAGGCCTAGGGTCTTAACTAGGACCTACAACTCCTCTGGAAATTTCCAGGTGACCAATGGAGGTCATAACAGTTGAGATGTTGATGATGATCATCAAATAATGCTCGTGTGAACCTGAAAATATTTCTTGAGTGCTGCAGCAAGGACTATACAACAACCCACCTGAAAAGTGTTGTCCAAGGCAATCATAGCTTTACAACATGGACTAGAAATTGTTAACTAAATAATGAGCATGGGCTCTGAGCTCATGGGCTCATGGGCTCTGAGCCCATGAGCTCTGGGCTCCATGCCGAGACGGGGTGAAGACCTGAGAGACTCAGAGAAGGATATGTCAGAGAAAGGGGCACACCTGGCACATAGAAGGGTGACAGGGTTTTAGTGAAACTTATTTTTCACTCAGCTGGTGACCACTGTCTTCTTTTCCTACTTCTGTGTTTATTTCTCTTTCTCTCTTCTGTCTCCTTTCAGATTCTCTTTTAGATTTCTATCCTACTTCTCTCAGCTTGAAATAGAGGGAAATAGGCCAGGTTATAGCAGATGAAATTCAGAATGGTACATTTATACATTTATTTGGGATTCTGTCTTTTTGTTTACTTTTGAGGTGTAATTGATGTATAACATGTTTATTTCAAGTATACTGCATGATGATTTGATATTTACATATATTGTGAAATGATTCCCAAGTGCCTTTCAGTTTTACCAGGATAAATAGATATTGACAAATATCACTATCCCAAATTCCACTCTGTATTTATGTAATAATAAATGTAAATATGAAGACATTTTCACTTAGAAAACAGTGAGGATCCTCAGCGAACATCAGCACTATAGGGACCTCCCTGGGGGGAAAGGCACACTGGATTAGCGTGTTGGTGAGCACTTTCCTGTAGCTGTTCCTTCTCCTGATTCACTGCTGTCAGGTTCCCAACAGGGTGCTGGTCTGTAGACCACAGTTCTGCCTTCAGATGATCTACATTTAAATTCCCTCCTTAGCATCTCAAGAGATAGCCTTGGACAAATTAATAATAGTTAACCTCTTTGTGCCTTAGTTTTTTCATTTGTAAGTGAAGCTGATAATATTTTTTAGCAACAATGTTATGGGGATTAACAGAAATGTTTGCAAAGTAGTTGCCACATAGCCTAATACATGTAAGCCATGTTAATCACAACTGATAGAAATACCACGAATTTCTCAGTGCATTTGCTTTTCCTCTACAGTTGCCATGACACAAATGAATTCCACTTCAGTGAGGAAAGAGAGGGTTCAGAGACTGAGGAAGCTGATATTTCTCCTGTCAATTACAGGTTTGCAGTCATTCAAGAGATTATGAAGCAAATATCCCCAGCTATTTGGTTAGACAGAAACAAAGGGCCTAAAGGCTGATGCTCTCGGCAATAGAAGCATGTTTCCAGAAAGAGTCATCTAAGGTGGTATGAAACCAATGTCTTGGTTTCGAAGACATTATAAATTTTCACAGTCATTGCTAACATAAATAATTAGTCTGTTTTGAAGCTATGGAAATTTGAGCTTTACTTTCTTGCTGTACTTGAAGCTTTTGCTCCAACATCAGAGAATAGTTGAAACCATATAATAACTATGAACATGTAATAATTGAAGCCCCTTTTGAGGACACAAGATGGAGAGACTGGAAAATCAGGTCATTGAAATGAGCATTTACTATGTATCAAGTGCTATGTGGTTTTCATACATTAACTCACTGGTCATCAGGATTAACTGCATGTGTGAAAAGTGCCTCCCCTGCCTCCAGATCTCAAAGTTGTTTATACAGTTGACCTTTGAACAACATGGGTTTGAACCTCCCAAGTCCACTTATATGTGGATTTTTAAAAATATAGTACTATGCTATCCTTGTATGTTGAATCTGCTGGTGCAGAACTACAGATACAGGGAACTGAGTACATGTCCAGACAAGCCTGACATGCTGCAGTCCATGAAGTTGCAAATAGTCAGACTTGACTTAGTAACTGAACAACAAGTTACACCTGATATTCAACTGCAGGGATGGTTGACACCATTAATCCCCTCCAACTCCCATGTTGTTCAAGGGTCAACGGTATTCATTGTTATTGAATTTCACAAAACCACACAAGGTTAAAATCATTATTAGTTTTAACTTTATTAATAATGCCATAATCTTTGCTAAAACTGCCAATAACTGCCATAACACAGTGCTATGACAAAAATTAAGCAAAGATTAGAGAGTGACTAATTTAACTAAAAAGAACATGCTGATTCTTAGATTTCTTTGGATAAGAATACATGGTTTCAGTAGACTCAGAACTTGAATTTGTCAAAGTCCACAGGAGGGAAGGTGTTATCTTTTTGTGCCAAACTCTAGGCTCACCAGACAAGGCATATTGCAGAAAAAGAAAGTCAAGAGGTTATCTCCCACAAACATTAAAAGACTCTCAATAGGCAGGGAATGGTGCTTTGGATGAAATTCTTCAAGATCTTATCATTGGGCTAATGGTTTTAAAAGTGAACTTTTTCCTTCTATTTGACATTCATGAATCATTCTATAAATGATTGCCCAGATTGTAGTTAGCTGGGTATTAACTATTTCATAGCTCTGTGTCTATGTTTCCCCAAGAGTAACGTCTTCTCAGAAAATAATTTTCTACATTATATACTCCATACTGACTCTCAAAATTCAGCTGAGCTTTGAAAAGTGCTTTGGCTCATTTTCAATAAAGCTAATCCCCAAAAAGTCAAGCATGGGTGAAAATGCATGACCTACATTGTTCATTTTCATTGCTGATACATCGTGTTTTCAGTCCTAGATGTTATACCAAAAGATACTTTGCTTCTAAGAAAGAAGGTTCTACAAAGACATTTATTTTTCACTCAGTCAGTAGCCTGTTGTTCTCTGGCAAAGTCAGAGGGGGTTTGCCTACTGGAGTGGTAGGGATGAAACATCAGTGAGAGTGCTCATGGGCAGCTCCCATGGTGATCATCATGCTGACAAACATCCCTCAAAGTAAGCTTGACAGGTGAATGAAGTTGCCACAAAATGGTTCAGTTGTGATGTTGAAAATTCTGGGCAGCTTTCTTTTGGAAGAGAAGTGTGAGCAGATATAGTAAATCACCACTTTAATTAAAAAGTAACCAAGTATGCAAAATAAAGTCTTCCCAGCATAGATACCCAAAGAAAAGCCAACTTACTTACCTCTCTAGGGTGAGCTTGCCTCAGTAAAATTTAGGACTGAACAGCACATCTCTATGAGGCCCCAGGAATCTCTATGATTCCAGGGCTAATCTAATCCCACAGCAATTTGGCGACCTCACAGGTAGGTAAAATGGGAAAGGGAAATTGTTAAAGTTTTGAGAAGTTTGAATTCAATTCCATCTCTAGATCTTTTAGAGGACTGTTCACTCTTTGCCCTCCAACTGAGATTTGAAATAGCCTAAGAACCATTTTCTAAATAAAGAGCTGGGGAGAAAGGTCATGTTAACAAATGAGTATCTTGCAGCTAACTTGACATTCATAAAAACTGATCTTATATAATTTCACTTATGTAATATGGCTAAGCATCAAAGAATTGGTGTTTTCAATTGTGGTGCTTGAGAAGATTCTTGAGAGTCCCTTGAACTGTAAGGAAATCAAGCCTCGGAAACCAGTCCTAAAGGAAATCCATCCTGAATATTCATTGAAAGGACTGATGCTGAAACTCCAATATTTGGCCACCTGCTGTGAGAAACTCATTCATTGGAAAAGACCCTGATGCTGGGAAAGATTGAAGGCAAAACGAGAAGAGGGCAGCGAAGATGAGATGGTTAGATAGCATCACCAACTCAATGGGCATGAATTTGAGCAAGCTCCAGGAGCTAGTAAAGGACAGGGAAGCCTGACGTGCTGCAGTCCACGGGGTTGCAAAGAATCAAACATGATTTAGTGACAGAACAGCAAATATTTACCAATACCTTTTATCTAATGGACTTTGTGTGCATAGAAATAGTTTGTCAAATCATGGTTTAAAAAAAAAAATACCCAATTTGGTCTAATAAAAGGCAAAAATAACAGGATTTCTCTGATGTGTATCATCACCCTATCATCATTCCACTTTTAACATTTTTTGACATTGTGCAGATCAGAGAACATAAACAACAAATTATTCCTCAAGGGAACTCTGAAGCAAGAAGAGACCATAGTCTATAATTCAGTCATGTGATGATCAACATAAAACAACTCTTCAACCATTATTTCAAAGTCGAAATCCTAAAGAGTCACATTCATCCTTGGCCCAAGCATACCATTCACATTAGAATGGATGGGATATCTTCAGGCAAATGGTAGTTTGTAGCCCCAGTTCTGCTAGAAAAACCTGATTTGCATTGACATCTTAGGACTTGGTTTCCCATAAGCGAACTTATCTATCATACACCTTGACAAGTTTTCTGTTGCTACCACTCTGACTCTGTAAGGCTTTGTCTAAAACTCTGCAATGATAAGGGCTTTCATTTACATAAACTTTTTTTTAAACCTTAATTATCAGGTAAATCCAGAAGGAGCATTGTTAGAAAATGGTTGAACAGAAACTGGGAGTGTTTGTGGAGTACCCATTTCAGGAAAATAACTATCTGTGCTCACATAAATCAGGAAGCTGCAACTCTAATTCACCTTGTGGCCTGGAGGGTAGGGGGGTTCAATTATATTAGTGCTTCCCTAAATTCTCCATTCAAGAGCATCCACCAATTGACTAAAATTGATGCTATGGAGAAAAGAGGAGTAAATGGTACAGGGGAGAGGTTGTTTTGAAAAGATTATCCTGACTCCTAATGATAAAGTGAAGGGAAAAAAGAGAGAGAGCCACAGATCCCAGCAAGTATGGTAACTTGTCTGCTGTAAGAATGTCTAAGTTAGGAAGTACAGTTTGCAATGTGAGTTTAAGTCTGTTTGTAGGAGATAGAAGAAATGTCAAGGAAGAGAAGGGGGCAGAATTCCTAGGCACGGAAGCACCAATGGCAGCTCCCAGGGAGGAGGGGTCAGAGTGAAGCCAAGGCTGCCAGTTTGTAGAGAGTGATAATAGCAACTATTATTAGTGATAATAGCAGTTACTGTCAAACTCTCTAGAGGTCATATGAACTTCTACAACATTGTTTGAGCACCCAATATAAGATGAAGGGTGAATTAGAAGCTATTTGTTTCCCTCTTATTGATGAAAATCCTGGGAAAGGAAAATTCAGTAACTGGCTCATAGCATAGCTGGTGCATAACAGAACTGTGTCTCAAACCCATCTCTTGGGTCCTATGCTTTTCCCAGGGGACCGCACTTGTGGCAGTGACCTATTTTGTGATCTGTTCTGAGATAGAGCATTGATGTGTAAATCAAGTGGAATTGTGAATCTAAGACTAGTTAAGGAGAGAAACTAGACATTAGACAAGATTTCCAGTCTTGTAATGGCATGAATGTGATACTCTTATTCTAGCTGCCTTAGAGGTGAACTAGTGGAGGACAAGCTACTCACAGCCCTAATACCATGTATCTGCCTGGCCCATTTCCAAATGAGAACGCAGGAGGATTCAACATGGAGCTAGAAGGAATCAAAATATGTAGGCTGGGTGTGTATGTAGAAGAGAGAGACAGAGAGAAACACTAAGCAGAAATGGTAGGGGAGAGTATATTTGCATATTTTCTGCTTCCTAGTTTCTTCAGTGTGCTCCAAGAGCAGACAGACAGACTCAGGAATGGATCGCTCTTATATATTCACATTATACCTCATGACTAAGAAAACTGTTCTCTGAAGATGTCTGAGTTTTACTAAATGTTTGTCTCCTCTTCTTCCACAACTTTTCTCATACTCTACACAGAGACGGAAAGCACAGCAGTGAATCCTGACTGACCACATGCTGACTGCCTCTGTATTTCAGTGCACTCATCTTTTCTGTGTTTGGGGAAATGTCCAGATAGATTAGCTGAGGTTGCGCCCAGCAGCAGGCCGTTGAGAAAGGGTAATGATTGTGGCCCTCAGCTCGCGTCAGCTGACTTGTAAAATGTCCTGACAGCACACTATTGCATGTTGTAAAACTCTTGGACATGAACTTAGGGAAAGCTTTTTCAGCCACAATAACACTCTGTGTGCCCGAAAGTTCTTTCCAGCCAAGTCAGTGGCATCAGTGGTAGAACGGATTTGCTTCTCAGGAAAATATGAAGTCAGTGCCAGTAAAATCTAGTGTACACTGAAGAACCACATTTTAAAAAATAATGTTCATACCAATAACACTGCTCACGGTTAGCAAAATTACCTCTTCTAGGACTCCCCAGAAGTGATTTTTCCAGCAACAGGGAGAGGCTTGGATATTTAGAGGAATCCTTTATGCTGGTATTTAGAGGAATGCTCTGCATGTGCTACCTGCACCTCCTTCCTTTTCATTTCTGCTTTAAACTGGCTCTCTCGTGTTTTTCACCTGCTCCCCTCCACTCCACTGAAAAGGCATCTCAGAGATGAGCAGGACTCTTCCCCTACTAAGTACAGCATCATTTTCTCAGTCCATGTTATACACTTTGTTTTTTCCTCTGCGTTGCAGACTCTATTCTTAAACTCTTCTCTAATCTTCTCAATGTGCTTTTCTGACCTCTCTTCATTCTCCAAGCTCATAATTTGATGATTCTTCACCTTCAATGCACAAACCTTAAGAATCTGATGGAGTTACAGACCGCTTTCCCAAACGAGTGCACATATTCCAACACACACAAAAAATTGACTGCAGTGAGATACAACCCACACCTAAAGGAGGATAAATAACAGCACAAAGTGCTGACAAGAATGAAGAGCAGTAGAATTCTCAGTCACTGCCGTGTGTGCAAAGTCGCTTTAGTCATGTCCAACTCTTTGCGACCCTATGGACTGAAGCCTGCCAGGCTCCTGTGTCCATGGGATATTCCAGGCAAGAATACTGGAGTGGGTTGCCATGCCCTCCTCCTCCTTCAGGGGACCTTCCCAATCCAGGGATTGAACCCATGTCTCTTATGTTTCCTGCACTGGCATGCGTGTTCTTTACCACTAGAGCCACCTGGGAAGCCCAGTCACTGCCAAGAAGAATGCAAAACAGAATAACTACTCAGGAAAACAGTTTGGCAGTTTCTCATAAAATTAAATTTAGACCTGCCATACCACCCAGCAATCCCCACTCTTAAGATTTACCCCTAAAAATGAGAGCTGTGTTTCCACAAAAGTCTGTATGCAAATGTTTATAGGACCTTTATTTATAATCAGCAAAAACTGGAAGCAACCCGATTGTATGTCAAGTGGTGAATGGTTAAACAAACTGTGGTGTCTCCACACAGGGAATACTGCTCACCACAAAGAGGGATGGACTACTGTTACTCGCAACAACTTGGATAAATCTCAAGTTCAGTTCAGTTGCTCAGTCGTGTCCATCTCTTTGCAACCCCATGGACTGCAGCACACCAGGCTTCCCTGTCCATCACCAACTCCCACAGCTTGCTCAAATTCATGTCCATCGAGTCGGTGATGCCATCCAACCATCTCATCCTCTGTTGTCCCCTTCTCCTCCTGCCTTCAATTAAATACAGGAAGCCAAACTCAAAAATTGCATGTTGCTGATTCCATTCATAAGACATTCTGAAAAAACAAAAATATTGGATTAGAAAAATAACTAGTTGTTACCCAGGGGCTAGTGTGAGGAGATAATTAATTACTAAAAGCATACAGGAATTTTTGGACAGAAATAGGAATGCTCTAGGTCTTGATTCTGGTCATGGTTATACAACTGTATGTAGCCATCAAACTCATAGAACTGTACATGTTCAAGGGTGAATTTTATTGCATAAATTTATACTCTAAAAACCTGACTAAAATTTTTTTGGGGGGGCTCTGAATTTCAGGAGCATTCAGGGACGCCAAGGTAAATTGACTACAATGAAATCCTCCCCTTCTTTCCTTCCTTTCCTCTCACTCTGTACTTTCTTCCTGGGTTCTCACTCTCTCTGGTGGCTTCAAACACATTCTCCACACTGATGACTGCAAATGTTATATCTACTGAGCTCCAATTCAAAGTATTTACTGGTACTTCAAAACGAGCATGTCCTGAACTTACACTCTGGAAGAGTTTCTTTCCAGAACTGTACCTTCCCCTATGTTTCCTACGTGCTTCGTCTAATCACACTGTTCTCAGGACACGTTAATTGAACTTCTCCCTCACTCAAGTCTATGCTCATATCTCATCAGTCACTAAGACCTGTTGATTCCACTTGTTAATTATCTCTCAGACAACTTTATCTCTTTCATTATATCTCTCAAGCTACTTTCCAAACCTATGCTGTTGCAATCTCTTCATTAAATCTATGTAATAGCTCCCTTTACAATTAAATCCTTATCTCTTCAACCCAGTAACAGCACAAAGTTTAGGTGACATGTTTCCTTTGCTCAAAACCCTGCAACATTTCTTGCATCCTACAGGATAAAGTATGATTTTCTTAGCTCAGTGTTCAAGGCTCTGAGTGATTGAATTCAAACACCTTTTTAAGTCACATCTCCTACCACATCTTACCCACACACAGCCTCTAGAAAATTTATCAGTATATTATCAGGGCCCTGTAGATACCACAGTATTTACATTCTCCTGGCTTGCGTGAGCTCTCTTCCTAGAATATCCTTCCTCTAAAATTGTTTGGCTAGTGACAAAACTGCCATTCTTTGAGATATGGGCCGAATATCACAGTCTCTGATGACTCTTCCTCAATCATTCCTTTCTGAATTATTTTCTTCCTTAGCATGCCTATAGCATATATGTGTGTTAGTTACCAGATTGAAATTATTTATGTAGCTGCTGAACCCTCCTAGAAAGTCAGTCACTTCAGGACAGGAACTATGTCTTACTCATTTTTGTGTACCCCATAGCTAACTAGTAAGGGTGCCTCCCAAAAAAGATACTCAATACATATTTGCTGAACTAAGTTTCTCTAAAAAAATTCCACACAATTAAAAAAAAGTTAAAATCCATGTATGCTTTAAATAAGGCATGTACACTGTGTCTACTATGTGCTCCATTCCAAGTTGTGATTCAAAGAATATAGAAAAGTCCTTGTCCCCAAATACCTCCCTGTTAGCCTTAAATTCTACTATATGTAATCAAACCAACAGTATCTAACACAACAGCAGAAAGGCCTCTAGTATACATGCTACCTGAGACTGACGTTCTTTAATAGAAATGTAAGGTTATTAAACAATTTGGATTTAAATCACTTTTAGGCTTTTGTAAAATAGTCACTTTGTTAAAATAAATTTGTCTGAGATTCAGTTTTAAAGGTTTTGCTGTTCACGTAGGGAAGAGAGATTAGAATCCTCCTGCCAATGCAAGAGACATAAGAGATCCAGGTTTGATCCTTGGATCAGGAAGATCCCTTGGAGGAGAACACAGAAACCCATTCCAGTGTCCTTGCCTGGAGAATCCCATGGACAGAGCTAGCCTGGGAAGCTACAGTCCATAGAGTTGCACACAGTCAGACATGGCTGAGGCAACTCAGTACGTACGAGTCATCTAAATGTTAAAGAGAAAAATATAAGAATAAAATAAAAACCTCATCAGTATTTCAAGCCTATGGTCAGTCAATAGGAATCCACTGACAATTTTCTATAAAACTAGTATTGTCCAAGACAGTCTAGAGGGCACAGTCTTTGAGACATGTTCTTTATTCCCAAGGAATTTAGATCTCAGAGACAAGATAAAGGGGTAAAACTAGCGTGTAAAATGATCATAAATTATCATCTGGGTGATGCAAGATGATGCAGAGCAGCTAGAGAAGAGGTGGACTTCCATGCTAAGGTCCACACACCTAGTTTGAGAAAGGAAGTTCAGTGATAGAGTCAGGGTGTTAGTTTCCTAGGACTCTAAAATAAATTACCACAAGCTGGATGGCTTACAACAACAATATTTTTTTATCTCTCAGTTCTGGAAGCTAGAAGTCTAAAATCCAGGTGTCTGTTGGGCTGTTCTCTAATGAGAGGCCCTACAGTTGTTTCTCTTCTGTGTCTTCCAGCTTCTAGGGGCCCCAGGCCCTCCTTGGCTTTGGTTGCATCATCCCAAGCCATGGTCGCATTGTCTCCTCCTCTTCTCTGTATATCCATCTTATAAGGATTCATTGATTGTATTTAGGGACTTAGGATCCACCTAGATAATCCAGGAGGAGCTCCTCCTCTTAAGACCCTAAACTTAACCACATCTTATGTCACAAAAGTTATTGTTTACTCTTTTGCCAAATAAGGTAACATTCACTCTTTTGCCGTATAAAGTAATATTCACAGGTTCCACAGATTAGGCCATGGACATACTACTGGGAAGGGTGGTAAACCCAACTCCTGACAGCTGCATAATTTTCAGATCTCAGAGGAAAATGAAAATGATAGACCCCCAAATTCAAAAACCAGGAAAACTGTGCCCGTATAGGTACTACAAAGCTTTTCATTTTCTTTGGTGGTCTCTCTCCCTCACTGACTTATCATGTTTTTTTTAATTTACTATTTAATGTCATTCTAAGACAAGAAATTTTAAATTATTTGCATGAATTTTATTATTCATCTTTATTCTATGCAATGACAGTTTAAAATTAAAATATTATAATATTTAACTCATCCGCAGAATCACCAAAATTATACAATTTGTATTTCATAATTAATACATGTTTATGTATTTCATTCTTACCAGAACATCAGATATACTACACAAAACTAAATAAACTGTTTTTATTACATTTCTTGACACACGCACACACTGTCTACCAACACTCATTCTCTCTGACCTACTGATGATCAAGGACAGACTGAAAGGAAAAGGCACTCTGGATTGCTTTATCTTTCCCTTTCCTTCTATGTCATCATTTTCAGCATAAGTGGTTGGCTAATACAGGGAAGTGATATGAGTAAGAAAGGATATGATAAGGCTACTCGGTAATTTGTAATTCTTAGAATGTCATCATATTTCTTTGCAATTGAAGCAAATTCAGGTTTAAATTGCAAGCATGACCTCCCCAGGCTGTCATTGTCCCCATTTACTCAGTCATAGACAAAGCATACTTAACCACATCCTCACTTGGAGTCTCACTGAATTCCCATCCAACGTTGATTCACCAGCATTCTGTGCTCACGGGGCATCATGAGTGCTATATATGAATGAGGGCAAGGAGCAGCGGACACATAGGTTGCACCTCTTTCTGCTCAAGTTTCATGCTCCATTGTCCTGTTGGCCATCACTTCCAAAACACAAGTTCAAAGATAAAATAAGTATTAAGAGTTTCAGATGACAACATGAGAACCTGAAAGCAAGAGCCCCCTGAGAATGGTGCCCTTGGCACCTACGCAGACTATTGCAAGATGACCTTGCAATGACAGACTCTGTGGTACAGCTTTTCAAAGTGTGGTCATAGCCCATTTGTGAAAATCAATTTAGATGTGGGTCATAACCAGCTTTATACACACACACAACTTAAAATAGAAGTCATTTATATATATTGTGTTAATTTGTAAAACTTTAACTTAAATGTGGGTATATATGTATGTATGTATTTCTATGTGTCTTTAAAACCACTGTTAGGAGAGGCAGCTTTGTGGGCTCTGGAGTTAGAACATAGGGATTTTAACCCCATTTCCAACTATTTCTCCCAAAGACCATAAAGGATATCAATTAAATTTTTTGAGCCCACATTTCTTTATTTGCATGAGGTTCAAATAGGATAAATGAAAGTGCTAGTGTTAGTTGCTCAGTCGTGTCTGACTCTGCAACTCCATGGACTATACCCCACCAGGCTCCTCTGTTCAAGGAATTCTCTAGGCAAGAATACTGGAGTTGGTAGCCATTGCCTTCTCCAGGGCATCTTCCCAACCCAGGGACTGAACCCAAGTTTCCAGAATTGCAGGCAGATACTTTACCAGCTGAGCCACCAGGGCTAGATAAACATTAGTTATAAATGAAATTAAGCATAGACTAATCCTTTAAAATTTCATATGACTGACTGAATAAAATTGACACTTGAATATTCTAACCTTACCATCAAAGATGGAATAAACTTTTAAAACTTTTAATAAAGCATTATTTCTTAGTTTCTTTAAGAGCCCTTTAAGAGATATAGTTTTTCACTTAAAGTAAATGCAATTGTTTACCTGGGATAGCTAGTTAACATACAAGCTTTCCAAAGGTATATTATAGCTTAATATTTATCTATGATAATATGCACCACTCATATCCACATAATGCATCAGTTCAGTTCATGTCAGTCATTAAGTCATGTCCACCTCTTTGCGACCCCATGAATCGCAGCACACCAGGCCTCCCTGTCCATCACCAACTCCCGGAGTCTATCCAAACTGATGTCCATCGAGTCGGTGATGCTATCCAGCCTTCTCATCCTCTGTTGTCCCCTTCTCCTCCTGCCTTCAATCCTTCCCAGCATTAGGGTCTTTTCCAATGAGTCAACTCTTCACATGAGGTGGCCAAAGTATTGGAGTTTCAGCTTCAACATCAGTCCTTCCAATGATAACCCAGGACTGATCTCCTTTAGGATGGACTGGTTGGATCTTCTTGCAGTCCAAGGGACTCTCAAGAGTCTTCTCCAACACCACAATTCAGAAGCATCAATTCTTCGGTGCTCAACTTTCTTCACCGTCCAACTCTTACATCCATATATGACTACTGGAAAAACCATAGCCTTGACTACACGGACCTTTGTGGCAAAGTAAAGTCTCTGCTTTTAAATATGCTATCTAGGTTGGTCATAACTTTCCTTCTAAGGAAAGTTAATTTTAATTTAATTTTCTTTTAATTTCCTTCTAAGGAAAGTTAATTTTAATTTAATTTTCTTTTAATTTCATGGTTGCAATCACCATCTGCAGTGATTTTGGAGCCCAAAAAAATAAAGTCTGACACTGTTTCCACTGTTTCCCTATCTATTTCCCATGAAGTGATGGGACCAGATGCCATGACCTTCGTTTTCTGAATGTTGAGCTTTAAGCCAACCTTTTCACTCTCCTCTTTCACTTTTATCAAAAGGCTTTTTAGTTCCTCTTCACTTTCTGCCATAAGGGTGGTGTCATCTGCATATCTGAGGTTATTGATATTTATCCCGGCAATCTTGATTCCATCTTGTGCTTCTTCCAGCCCAATGTTTCTCATGATGTACTCTACATATAAGTTAAATAAGCAGGGTGACAATATACAGCCTTGACGTACTCCTTTTCCTATTTGGAACCAGTCTGTTGTTCCATGTCCAGTTCTAACTGTTGCTTCCTGACCTGAATATAGGTTTCTCAACAGGCAGGTCCAGGTGGTCTGGCATTCCCATCTCTTTCAGAATTTTCCACAGTTTATTGTGATCCACACAGTCAAAGGCTTTGGTGTAGTCAATAAAGCAGAAATAGATGTTTTTCTGGAACTCTCTTGCTTTTTCCATGATCCAGCAGATGTTGGCAATTTGATCTCCTGTTTCTGCCTTTTGTAAAACCAGCTTGAACATCTGGAAGTTCACAGTTCATGTATTGCTGAAGCCTGGCTTGCAGAATTTTGAGCATTACTTTACTAGCGTGTGAGATGAGTGCAACTGTGTGGTAGTTCAAGCATTCTTTGGCATTGTCTTTCTTTGGAGTTGGAATGAAAACTGAGCTTTTCCAGTCCTGTGGCCACTGCTGAGTATTCCAAATTTGCTGGCATATTGAGTGTAGCACTTTCACAGCATCAACTTTCAGGATTTGAAATAGCTCAACTGGAATTCCATCACCTCCACTAGTTCTGTTTGTAGTGATGCTTTCTAAGGCCCACTTCACATTCCAGGATGTCTGACTCTAGGTGAGTGATCACACCATCATGATTATCTGGGTTGTGAAAGTCTTTTTTGTACAGTTCTTCTGTGTATTCTTGCCACCTCTTCTTAATATCTTCTGCTTCTGTTAGGTCCGTACCATTTCTGTCCTTTATTGAGCCCATCTTTGCATGAAATGTTCCCTTGGTATCTCTAATTTTCTTGAAGAGATCTCTAGTCTTTCCCATTCTGTTGTTTTCCTCTATTTCTTTGCACTGATCACTGAGGAAGGCTTTCTTATCTCTCCTTGCTATTCTTTGGAACTCTGTATTCAGATGCTTATATCTTTCCTTTTCTCCATCGGTTTTCACTTCTGTTTTTTTCACAGCTATTTGTAACCCTAACCCTAACCGTAATTTGTAAGGCCTCCTCAGACAGCCATTTTGCTTTTTTGCATTTCTTTTCCATGGGGATAGTCTTGATCCCTGTGTCCTGTACAATTTCAGGAACCTCTGTCCATAGTTCATCAGGCACTCTATCAGATCTAGTCCCTTAAATCTGTTTCTCACTTCCTCTATATAATCATAAGGGATTTGATTTAGGTCATACCTGAATGGTCTAGTGGTTTTCCTTATTTTCTTCAATTTAAGTCTGAATTTGGCAATAAGGAGTTCATGAGCTGAGCCACAGTCAGCTCCCGGTCTTGTCTTTACTGACTGTATAGAGCTTCTCCATCTTTGGCTGCAAAGAATATAATCAATCTGATTTCGGTGTTGACCATCTGGTGATGTCCATGTGTAGAGTCTTCTCTTGTGTTGTTGGAAGAGGGTGTTTGCTATGACCAGTGCGTTCTCTTGGCAAAACTCTATTAGCCTTTGCCCTGCTTCATTCCGTATTCCAAGGCCAAATTTGCCTGTTACTCCAAGTGTTTCCTGACTACCTACTTTTGCATTCCAGTCCCCAATAATGAAAAGGACATCTTTTTTGGGTGTTAGTTCTAAAAGGTCTTGTAGGTCTTCATAGAACCGTTCAACTTCAGCTTCTTCAGCATTACTGGTTGGGGCATAGACTTGGATTACTGTGATATTGAATAGTTTGCCTTGGAAACAAACAGAGATCATTCTGTCGTTTTTGAGATTGCATCCAAGTACTGCATTTCGAACTCTTTTGTGGACCATGATGGCTACTCCATTTCTTCTAAGGGATTCCTGCCCACAGTAGTAGATTTAATGGTCATCTGAGTTAAATTCACCCATTCCAGTCCATCTTAGTTCACTGATTCCTAGAATATCAACGTTCACTCTTGCCATCTCCTGTTTGACTACTTCCAATTTGCCTTAATTCATGGACCTGACATTCCAGGTTCCTATGCAATATTTTACTTTGTATTCAGTTCAGTCCATCAGTCATGTCCAACTCTTTGTGACCCCCTGGACTGTAGTTTGCCAGGCTTCCCTGCCAATCACCAAGTCCCAGAGCTTGCTCAAACTCAAGTCCATTGAGTCAGTGATGCTATCAAACCATCTCATCCTCTGTCGGCCCCTTCTCCTCCTGCCTTCAATATTTCCCAGCATCAGGGTCTTTTCTAAGGAGTCAGTTCTTCAGATCAGGTCAGCAACAGTCTTTCCAATGAATATTCAGGATTGATTTCCTTTAGGATTGTCTGGTTTGATTTCCTTGCAGTCCACAGGACTCTCAAGATTCTTTTCCAACACTACAGCTCAAAAGCATCAATTTTCGGTGCTCACTTTTTTCATAGTCCAACTCTCACACCCATACATGACTACTGGAAAAACCATAGTCTTGACTAGATGGAACTTTGTCAGCAATGTAATGTCTTTGCTTTTTAATATGCTGTCTAGGTTGGTCATAACTTTTCTTTCAAGGAGCAAGCGTCTTTTAATTTCATGGCTGCAGTCACCATCTGCAATGATTTTGGAGCCCAAGAAAATACAGTCTGTCACTGTTTCCATTGTTTCCCCCTCTATTTGCCATGAAGTGATGGGACCAGATGCCATGATCTTCATTTTTTGAATGTGGGGTTTAAGCCAGCTTTTTCACTCTTCTTTCACTTTCATCAAGAGGCTTTTTAGTTCTTCTTCGCTTTCTGCCATAAGGGTGGTGTCATCTGCATATCTGATGTTACTGATATTTCTCCCAGCAATCTTGATTTCAGTATGTGCTTCATCCAGTCCGGCATTTTGTGAGATGTACTCTGTATGTAACTTAAATAAGCACGGTGACAGTATACAGCCTTGTTGGACTCCTTTCCCAATTTGGAACCAGTTCATTGTTCCATGTCTGGTTTAAACTGTTGCTTCCTGACCTGCATACAGATTTTCTCAGGAGGCAGGTCAGGTGGTCTGGTATTCCCATCTCTTAAAGAATTTTCCACAGTTTATTGTGATCCACACAGTCAAAGGCTTTGGCATAGTCAATAAAGGCAAAGTAGATATTTTTCTGGAATTCTCTTACTTTTTCTGTGATCCAGTGGATGTTGGCAATTTAATTTTTGGTTCTTCTGCCTTTTCTAAATCCAACTTGAACATATGGAAGTTGTCAGTTCACATACTGTTGAAGCCTAGTTTGGAGAATTTTAAGCATTACTTTGCTAGTGTGTGAGATGAGTGCAGTTGTGCAGTAGTTTGAACATTCTTTGCCATTGTCTTCCTTTGGGATTGAAATGCAAACTGACCTTTTCCAGTCCTGTGGCCACTGCTGAGTTTTCCAAATTTGGTGGCATATTGAACAGCATCATCTTTTAGGATTTGAAATAGCTTAGCTGGAATTCATCACTTCTACTAGCTTTTTTCGTAGTGATGCTTCCTAAGGCCCACTTGACTTCACACTCCAGGATGTCTGGCTCTAGGTGAGTGATCACACCATCATGGTTATCTGGGTCATGAAGATCTTTTTTATACCATTCTTCTGTGTATTCTTGCCACCTCTTCTTAATATATTCAGCTTCTGTTAGGTTCATATTGTTTCTGTCCTTTATTGTGCTCATCTTTGCATGAAATATTCCCTTGGTATCTCTGATTTTCTTGAAGAGCTCTCTAGTCTTTCCCATTCCATTGTTTTCCTCTAATTCTTTGCATTGATCACTGAGGAAGGCTTTCTTATCTCTCCTTGCTGTTCTTTGGAACTCTGCATTCAGATGGGTATATCTTTCCTTTTCTCCTTTGTCTTTAGCTTCTCTTCTTTTCACAGCTATTTTTAAGGCCTCATCAGACAACTATTTTGCCCTTTTGCATTTCTTTTTCTTGGGGATGACCTTGATCACCACCTCCTGTACAGTGTTATGATCTCCATCCATATTTTTTCAGGCACTCTGTCTCTCTCAGGCACTCTTTCTATCAGATCTAATCCCTTGAATCTATTTGTCATTTCCACTGTATAATCGTAAGGGATTTGATTTAGGTCTTACCTGAATCGTAAGTGGTTTTCCCTACTTTCTTAAATTTAAGTTTGAATTTGCCAATAAGGAGTTCATGATCTGAGCCATTTTGTATTGGGTATAGCCAATTAATAGTGTTGTGATAGTTTCAGGTGAACAGCAAAGGGACTCAGTCGTACATATATAGGCAACTATTCACTCCCACTCTCCCCTTCCATCCAAGCAGCCGTATAACATTTAGCAGAGTTCCCTGTGCTATACAGTAAGTCCTTGTTGGTTATCCATTTGATATATAGCAGTGTGTACATGTCCATCCCAAACTCCCTAACTATGCCTTCCCCCATTCTTCCACCCCCAAGCCATAGCAAGTATAACTTCATTCTTTGAGTCTGTGAGTCTCTTGCTGTTTTGTAAATGAGTTCATTTGTATCATTTCTTTTTAGATCCCACATATAACGGATGTCATATAATATTTCTCCTCTTTGGTCTTACTTATTACACTCAATATGACAATCTCTTGTTGTTGTTGTTCAGTCACTAAGTCATGTTCGACTTGGTGACACCATGAATTGCAACACGTCAGGCTTCCCTGTCCTTCACTGTCTTCCAGAGTTTGGTCAAACTCACATCCACTGAGTCAGTGATGCCATCCAATCATCACATCCTCTGTTGCCCCCTTCTCCTCCAGCCCTCAATCTTTCCCAGCATCAGGATTGTATCCAATGAGTCAGCCTGCATTAGGTAGTCAAAGTATTAGTGCTTCAGCATCAACCCGTCCAATGATATCCCTTCAGATTGACCGGCTTGTCTCCCTGCAGTCTAAGGGACTCTCAAGAGTCTTCTCCAGCACCGCAGTTCAAAAGCATCAGTTCTCTGATGCTCAGCTTTCTTTATGGTCTAACTCTCACATCTGTACATGACTACTGGAAAAATCACAACTTTGACTATATGGACCTTTGTTGGCAAGGTGTTGTCTCTGCTTTTTAATATGCTATCTAGGATTGTCATAGCATTTCTTCCAAATAGCATGTGTCTGAATTTCATGGCTGCAGTCACCATCTGCAATGATTTTGGAGCCCAAGAAGATAAAATCTGTCACTATTTCCATTGTTTGCCCCTCTATTTGCCATGAAATGATGGGACTGAATGCCATGATCTTAGGTTTTTGAATGTTGAGTTTTAAGCCAGCTTTTCTACTCTCCTCTTTCACCTTTATCAAGAGGCTCTTTAGTTCTTCTTCCCTTTCTGCCATTAGAATGGTATCATCAGCATATCTGAAGTTGTTGATATTTCTCCTGGCAATCTTGATTCCAGCATGTGCTTCATCCAGCCCAGCATTTCCCATGATTTACTCTGTATGTAAATTAAATACCAGGATCACAGCAGACAGCCTTGATGTACTCCTTTCCCAATTTGGAACCAGTCCATTGTTCCACATCTAATTCTCACTGTTGCTGCTTGTCCTGCATACAGGTTTCTCAGAAGACAGGTAAGGTGGTCTGATATTCCCATCTCTTAACAACTTCCCAGAGTTTGTTGTGATCCACATAGTCAAAGGCTTTCACGTAGTCAATGAAGCAGATGTAGCTGTCATCTGAGCCAGAGTCAGCTCCAGGTCTTGTTTTTGCTGATTGTGTAGAGCTTTTCAATCGTTGACTGCAAAAAAATATAATCATCTCAATTCAGTATTGACCATCTGGTGATGTCCTTCTGTAGAGTCATCTCTTGCATTTTTGGAGGAGGGTGTTTGCTATGACCAGTGTATTTTCTTAGCAAAACTCTGTTAACTTTCACCCTGCTTAATTTTGTACTCCAAAGCCAAACTTGCCCATTATACTAGGTATCTTTTGACTTCCTTTTTTTGCATTCTAATCCCATATGATGAAAAGGACAAGAAGGTCAGGTCATGGTGGATAGTTTTGACGAAATGTGGTTCACTGGAGAAGGGAATTGCAAAACACTCCAGTATTCTGCCTCGAGAACCCCATGAACAGTAAGAAAAGGCAGAAAGGTATGATACTGGAAGATGAGGTCAGTAGTTGTCCAGTATTTTATTGGGGAAGAGTAGAGAAATAACTCCAGAAAGAAAGAAGAGGCTGGGTCAAAGTTGAAACAACACGTGGTTTTGGATGTGTCTGGTGGTGAAAGTAAAGTCCAGTGCTATAAATAACAATACTATATAGGTACCTGGAATGTTAGGTCCATGAAACAAGGTAAATTGGACATGGTCAAGCAGGAGATGGCAAGAGTGAACATTGACATTTTAGGAATCAGTGAACTAAAATGGATGAGAATGGGTGAATTTAATTCAGATGACCATTATATCTACTACCATGGGCAAGAATCTCTTAGAAGAAACAGAGTAGACCTCATGGTCAACAAGAATCCAAAATGCAGTACTTGCTTGCAATCTCAAAAATGACAGAATGATCTCAGTTCGTTTCTAAGGCAAACCATTCAACATCACAATAATTCAAGTCTCTGCCCAACCAGTAATGCCAAAGAAGCTGAAGTTGAATAGTCCTGTTAAGACCTACAACACCATCTAGAACTAACACCAAAAATAAAGATGTCCTTTTCATCATAAGGGATTGGAATGCAAAAGTAGGAAGTCAAAAGATATCTGTAGTAACCATCAAGTTTGACCTTGGAGCACAAAATGAAGCAAGGTGAAGACTAATAGAGTTTTGCCAAGGAATGCACTGATCATAGCAAACACCCTCTTCCAACAACATGTGACAATCTCTAGGTCCATCCAAGTTGCTGCAAATGGCATTATTTCATTCCTTTCAATGGCTGAATAATACTCTGTTGTATATATGTACCACATCTTCATTATCCATTCCTCGGTTGATGCACATTCCCTAGTGGCTCAGTGGTAAAGAATCTGCCTGCAATGCAGAAGCTGCAGGAGACACAGGTTCAATCCCTGAGTCGGGAAGATCCTCTGGAGAAAGGAATGGCTGCCCACTCCAGTATTCTTGCCTGGAGAAAACAGAGGAGCCTGGCGGGCTACAGTCCATAGAGTTGCAAAGAGTCAGACACAACTAAATCAACTTAGCAGCAGCAGCAAATGACTAGAAAAGTATTTTGTAATTTACAGAGTCAAAGACTAATTAAACATCGAGGTTTACATATTATTCAGTGTGAAGTTAATGGATCTTGCTATTTTCATTAAATTGCTGCAGGATCATTTCCTAAATGCTCTGTTTGAAAAAACAGAATGAACAATTTAAGAATGAAAAAAAAAAAAAACTAAACCCTTTGAAATCTTCCCACAGCCTAGAATTGAAATAGTGAAATTGTTGTTACAAGGATTTATAGAACATTCTTTGGAAAACTTTAATCATTGTGGCTATGATCCTCCCCATGATTTTTAACACTGAAAATGGTATAACTAGGCCATGCCATTTTGAGAAGTCACCTCCGTTTGGAAGAGGAAGACCGCTGATTGTGGTTTTATCTTATTAACATTATGTAACATGTTTGGTTCTGGTTCATCAAAAGAACAAGTTTATTCAAGAGTTACATATTTTGGGTTCTTCACACTGTTTTTAAAATGATTGCTTTTTAAAAGATGTTTTTAATATAATAAAATGTGTAGGTTTGATGCCAATAATAGTGTCATAAATCTAAAGTATTTGTCAAACTTGAGTACTTCTGCACTTAAAAAACTCTAGAGGTTTTCCTTTTTATATTTGCTTCATTTTGGATTATTTTCACAAAAGATCCAAGATCTAATTAATAGCTACCTCATTTATAGGACAAAGACGACAAAGACATGATTTCACTGGTCACCAGAGGGTTTGTGATTTTAGCTACAGACCTTATGACAAAAGGAAACCCTGATACCTGGGTGGGATGAGGACTGAAATATGGGTGGATCTAAAGTGAATTGTTCCATTACTCTCCCCCAAACGTATGGGCTCAGGAAACATTTCAAACATCCCCACACCAGGTTGCAGATTTTATGAACAAAGAGAAAGTAGGATTCTTAAAAACACAAAGTAATGCAGACATTTCTTTGGCTGCCAAAACAATACTTCAGACGAAAGGTTAAATGCAGTGAGAAAGCAAGCAGCAGAGTTCCCAGGGAACCAGATGCTGCGATTAAAATGCATCTTGTGTGGATTTTGCTCCAGACATCAATGTAGTCACTGAACCTTTGGGGAGGTGAGAGAAAAATAGAAATTAATGCTTTCCAGATTCAACGCTCCAGGGCACACGCTGGCCCACTGGCGATTAGTCAGTCTTTATTTTCTCTTCCTGTTCAGTGTCTGTGCTAAATTGTGTTTGTAAGATTTGTTTAAAGCAGCTGTTGTTCTTTCCCATTATTCTTTCGAGATCAGCTCCTTCTCAGTGGTGGTAAATTGAGCATTCCTTCTGAATTTGGGCTGAATTGGGGGATAACAATTTGAAGAGCATTGGGTTGAATTTGGAGTCAACACTATAGAAAACAAACACCATGTCTAATGATTGCTAGTAAGTACACAGAGCAAGAATCTGCACACAAGAGCCCTTGAACAATTAGTTTGTAATAAAAAATAAGCAGCAATATAATCATAAGAGTTCTTAGGAATTCAGCATGCCATATGGCTCTGGTAGATCAGTCTGGTAATGACAATTGCTTCTCAGTTAATAGTAATTTTATTATTTTAGCTAACAGCACTCTCATCAGAAAACATTTTAGAGTACTTATTTTTGCCATCAGATCAGATCAGTTTCTCAGTCGTGTCCGACTCTTTGCGACCCCATGAATCGCAGCACGCCAGGACTCCCTGTCCATCACCAACTCCCGGAGTTCACTCAGACTCACGTCCATTGAGTCAGTGATGTCATCCAGCCATCTCATCCTCTGTCGTCCCCTTCTCCTCTTGCCTCCAATCCCTCCCAGCATCAGAGTCTTTTCCAATGAGTCAACTCTTTGCATGAGGTGGCCAAAGTACTGGAGTTTCAGCTTTAGCATCATTCCTTCTAAAGAAATCCCAGGGCTGACCTCCTTCAGAATGGATTGGTTGGATCTCCTTGCAGTCCAAGGGACTCTCAAGAGTCTTCTCCAACACCACAGTTCAAAAGCATCAATTCTTCGGTGCTCAGCCTTCTTCACAGTCCAACTCTCACATCCATACATGATCACAGGAAAAACCATAGCCTTGACTAGACAAACCTTTGTTGGCAAAGTAATGTCTCTGCTTTTGAATATGCTGTCTAGGTTGGTCATAACTTTCCTTCCAAGGAGTAAGCGTCTTTTAATTTCATGGCTGCAGTCACCATCTGTAGTGATTTTGGAGCCCAGAAAAATAAAGTCTGGCACTGTTTCCACTGTTTCCCCATCTATTTCCCATAGTCAAGAGTAAACAACTGACCACAAATCTTTGTATTGGTGTTTTAAAAGGGAGAGATCTGTATTGTCTTATTATTGTCTAAATGGTAGGAGAGAAAATCAAAATCCACAGACCCAAAAAACTCAACGCTGTGCTCTATTGGGCTAGCATCATGTTCTTAAACGAATTTAAGTGTCTTTAGGCAGAGCATGTATTCCCCAATTTGCCAAAGGTCTACCACTTCATGTTACTTTTTAATTTCACATGTTCTATTACCTTCTTGGCCAGTAAGTATATTTGAGGGCTTTTAAAATTTTTATTGGAGAATAGTTGATTTACACTGTTGTGTTAGTTTCTGCTGTACATACAGCAAAGTGATTCAGGTATACCTAAACATATATCCAGGTGTCTCAAGTGGTAAAGAATCAGCCTGTCAATGCAGGAGCTGCTGGAGATGTGGGTTTGATCCCTGGGTTGGAAAGATCCCCTGGAGGAGGACATGACAACCCACTCCAGTATTCTTGTTGGGATAATCCCATGGAAAGAGAAGCCTGGTGGGCTATATAGTCCATGGGGTCACAAAGAGTCAGACACAACTGAAACTCCTGAGCACATACGTATACCATTCTTTTTCAGCTTCTTCTCTCATGCAGGTCATTGCAGAGTATTATAGAGTTCCCTGTGCTATACAGAGGTCCATATTAGTTATCTATTTTATACATATTACCAGTTGCGTGTATATGTCAATCTCAATCTCCCAATTTATCCCCCCACCTTTCTACCCTGGTAACCATAAGTTTGTTTTTTATATCCGTGACTCTTTGTTTTGTGAGTAAGTTCATTTATACCCTTTTTTTAGATACCACGTATAAGGGATATCAAATATTTGTCTTTGTCTTATTTCACTCAGTATGACGATCTGTAGGTACATCCATGTTGTGACAAATGACATTATTTCATTCTTTTTTTTTACAGTTGAGTAATGTTCCATTGTATATATGTACTACATCTTCTTTATCAATTCTTCTTTTGATGGACATTTAGGTTGCTTTGCATTTGAGTTTATTACCCCTACCCAGAGCATCATGAGACTTACTAACATGAAAGTGATTAGTATACACTTGTCAGGATACTTATGGGTTCATTGATTAAAGGCTACTGTAGTAACATAGACAGGACATCTATGCAACGAGACTGATGAATGAAAGATTTTTAGAATAGGAGAATAATCACAGACACTATACAAGGGAAACAGGACACCTTCCTAAAAATGAAATAGAAAATTATTATAGAAGCCTAGGAGCTGGGTCTGAGGTAAAATAAAAATAAAAATTACACACCAGAGATGTATAGGAATATCTTTTGAAAATCTTTCTTATTGGGCATGTACCAAATAGAATGCCATATCCATACTCTGATTTAGGATAAAAAAATGATAGGTGAGTTCAGTTGGTATACTTCTGATTATCACTGACCATTCAAATACAGTTGCTCTGTGCTGAGAAGTGTCTATAAATTTTTAATTTGTAATATCAGGTCACTTGCATCTTAATCGAAAATTATAAACAAGAATAGAAGAGAGGTATCAATGTAATAATGAAAAGAGTAATTTAACACTTTATTAGCACCTCCAAAGAGGTTCAGTTTCCACATAGGAAGAGTAAGTCTTTAGACTAGTTCCTGTTACAAATAGGGGAGGGGGGCTCAGCAGTATTAGGGATTTTTCAGAAAGCCCTAAAACCATTTTTATTTTCTTTCAAGTTTTATTTTTGAAACATCAAGTTTTCCAAAACATTTTACCCTTAACTTAAGCCTTTGTTTTTCAAAGGAAATTTAATTTAAAAAACATGTTTTTTCTAACTAAGTTCAAGCTTGTATTGTACAAGTAAGACATATTTTTGTTTAAAATTAATTCTTGTTTGCTTCTAGTACTACAAGGGAAACCAAATTCAAAAGGCTGAGCTAGTGCATTTTCAGAGTTGAGTACAACATAAGCTAAAACATTTCAAATTCTCTTCTCACTTCAGATTTTAAATCATTTTATTTCTTTTTAGGGTTATTATTTATATGATTTCAAAGATATAAGTTTAAAAACATACCAATAACTAAGAACCTAGAAAAGATATAATGGAAATGTTGTTAAAGATCACCTTAGGAAGGTGTAAATTGGCAAAATCTGTTGGCAGAATTTCTACTGAAGGTTTAATTTGGCAAAATCTGTTGACAAATCTCTGCTAGTGTCTAGGGTGTCTCGGTGGAGAAGGAGTAGAAGTAGCACTAAGCCCCCAGTGTTAGAGACCTCTGCTGAGATGTGAACACAGGGCCAAGCAAACCTCATATATCTGGGAGAGGGAATATACATCCTAACATCTCTGTTTGTTTCCCATTATTTTACCACATACTCTGGTTGTGCTGAAAACAAGTCATGGATCATGGTAGAACTGCTCTGAGAAAATTTTCTTAAATTGAGAGCCTTTTAGCATTGTTTAATAACTTCTATCCCTGCCTCATCCTCAAAGTCAATACACACACAACCTTTCCGATCCATCCATTTACTAAAACATCTGACATTTGTTGGGCATCAGAAGTGTGTCAGGTCCATCCCAAAAACACTATGATAGATGAGCCTCTCTAGCCCCCAGAAAGTTACAACCTTATACGGGAGATAGACACACAAGTTATCACAAGGAGATGAATCAAAGCTGTATTAGAACAAAAAAATTATCCCATCATTGTGTATCTCAGATATACAGGCTTCTTAGCACTATTTCAAAAGCACTCGGGGGACTTCCTTGATGGTCCAGTGGTTAAGACTCTGTGCTTCCAAAGAGGGGGCCCGGGTTCAGTTCCTGGTTGGGCAACTAAAATCCCACATGTAGGAGGTGCAGTTAAAAAAAAAAAAAAAGCACATAGATCAGCTGTAGATTTGGGGCTAATCAATATGTCCCATGAGTTTGCCAATTTGGAGGTACCAGGACAACTCTATGGACTCTGTGGCACCATCCAGCAGAGGTCCTCACTCCTGAGTATCACTTGACTGAGCTCTGCTCAGCATAAAAGAACCCACCCAAAGACTGTTCTATACATCAGTGTCTCTTTTGCCGTCTCACATACAGGATTATCATTACCATCTTTCTAAATTCCATATATATGTGTTAGTATACTGTATTGGTGCTTTTCTTTTTTTTTTTAATTTAAATTTATTTATTTTAATTGGAGGCTAATTACTTTACAATATTGTATTGGTTTTGCCATACATCAACATGAATCTGCCACGGGTATACACGTGTTCCTCATCCTGAACCCCCCTCCCACCTCCCTCCCCGTACCATCCCTCTGGGTCATCCCAGTGCACAGCCCCAAGCATCCTGTATGCTGCACCGAACCTGGACTGGCGATTTGTTTCACATATGATATTATACACGTTTCAATGCCATTCTCCCAAATCATCCCACCCTTTCCCTCTCCCACAGAGTCCAAAAGACTGTTCTATACATCTTTGTCTCTTTTGCTGTCTTGCATACAGGGTTATCATTACCATCTTTCTAAATTCCATATATATGCATTAGTATACTGTATTGGTGTTTTTCTTTCTGGCTTACTTCACTCTGTATAATAGGCTCCAGTTTCATCCACCTCATTAGAACTGATTCAGATGTATTCTTTTTAATGGCTGAGTAATACTCCATTGTGTATATGTACCACTGCTTTCTTATCCATTCATCTGCTGATGGAACATCTAGGTTGCTTCTATGACCTGGCTATTATAAACAGAGCTGCAATGAACATTGGGGTACATGTGTCTCTTTCAGTTCTGGTTTCCTTGGTGTGTATGCCCAACAGTGGGATTGCTGGGTCATAAGGCAGTCTATTTCCAGTTTTTTAAGGAATCTCCACACTGTTCTCCATAGTGGCTATACTAGTTTGCATTCCCACCAACAGTGTAAGAGGGTTCCCTTTTCTCCACACCCTCTCCAGCATTTATTGCTTGTAGACTTTTGGATCACAGCCATTCTGACTGGCATGAAATGGTACCTCATTGTGGTTTTGATTTGCATTTCTCTGATAATGAGTGATGTTGAGCAACTTTTCATGTGTTTGTTAGCCATCTGTATGTCGTCTTTGGAGAAATGTCTGTTTAGTTCTTTGGCCCATTTTTTGATTGGGTCATTTATTTTTCTGGAATTGAGCTGCAGGAGTTGCTTGTATATTTTTGGGATTAGTTGTTTGTCAGTTGCTTCATTTGCTATTATTTTCTCCCATTCTGAAGGCTGTCTTTTCACCTTGCTATAGTTTCCTTTGTTTTGCAGAAGCTTTTAATTTTAATTAGGTCCCATTTGTTTATTTCTGCTTTTATTTCCAGTATTCTGGGAGGTGGGTCATAGAGGATCCTGCTGTGATTTATGTCGGAGAGTGTTTTGCCTATGTTTTCCTCTAGGAGTTTAATAGTTTCTGGTCTTATGTTTAGATCTTTAATCCATTTGAGTTTATTTTTGTGTATGGTGTTAGGAAGTGTTCTAGTTTCATTCTTTTACAAGTGGTTGACCAGTTTTCCCAGCACCACTTGTTAAAGAGATTGTCTTTAATCCATTGTATATTCTTGCCTCCTTTGTGAAAGATAAGGTGTCCATAAGTGTGTGGGTTTATCTCTGGGCTTTCTATTTTGTTCCATTGATCTATATTTCTGTCTTTGTGCCAGTACCATACTGTCTTGATGACTGTGGCTTTGTAGTAGAGCCTGAAGTCAGGCAGGTTGATTCCTCCAGTTCCATTCTTCTTTCTCAAGATATTTGGCTATTCGAGGTTTTTTGTATTTCCATACAAATTGTGGAATTATTTGTTCTAGCTCTGTGAAAAATACCATTGGTAGCTTGATAGGGATTGCATTGAATCTATAGATTGCTTTGGGTAGTATACTCATTTTCACTATATTGATTCTTCCAATCCATGAACATGGTATATTTCTCCATCTATTAGTGTCCTCTTTGATTTCTTTCACCAGTGGTTTATAGTTTTCTATATATAGATCTTTAGTTTCTTTAAGTAAATATTTTCTAAGTATTTTATTCTTTTTGTTTCAATGGTGAATGGAATTGTTTCCTTAATTTCTCTTTCTATTTTCTCATTATTAGTGTATATGAATGCAAGGGATTTCTGTGTGTTGATTTTATATCCTGCAACTTTACTATATTCATTGATTAGCTCTAGTAACAAAAGAGACCATAGCAAAAATCAACAAAGCCAAAAGCTGGTTCTTTGAAAGGATAAATAAAATTGAAAAACCATTAGCCAGACTCATCAAGAAACAAAGAGAGAAAAATCAAATCAATAAAATTAGAAATGAAAATGGAGAGATCACAACAGACACAGAAATACAAAGGATCATAAGAGACTACTATCAGCAATTATATGCCAATAAAATGGACAACTCGGAAGAAATGGACAAATTCTTAGAAAAGTACAACTTTCCAAAACTGAACCAGGAAGAAATAGAAAATCTTAACAGACCCATCACAAGCATGGAAATTGAAACTGTAATCAGAAATCTTCCAGCAAACAAAAGCCCAGGTCCAGACGGCTTCACAGCTGAATTCTACCAAAAATTTAGAGAACAGCTAACACCTATCCTACTCAAACTCTTCCAGAAAATTGCAGAGGAAGGTAAACTTCCAAACTCATTCTATGAGGCCACCATCACCCTAATTCCAAAACCTGACAAAGATGCCACAAAAAAAAAAAAAAAAAAAACTACAGGCCAATATCACTGATGAACATAGATGCAAAAATCATTAACAAAATTCTAGCAATCAGAATCCAACAACACATTAAAAAGATCATACACCATGACCAAGTGGGCTTTATCCCAGGGATGCAAGGATTCTTCAATACCCACAAATCAATCAATGTAGTACACCACATTAACAAATTGAAAACAAAAAGCCATATGATTATCTCCATAGATTCAGAGAAAGCCTTTGACAAAATTCAACATCCATTTATGACAAAAAGTCTCCAGAAAGCAGGACTAGAAGGAGCATACCTCAACATAATAAAAGCTATATATGACAAACCCACAGCAAACATTATCCTCAATGGTGAAAAATTGAAAGCATTTCCCCTAAAGTCAGGAATAAGATAAGGGTACCCACTTTCACCACTACTATTCAACATAGTTTTGGAAGTTTTGGCCACAGCAATCAGAGCAGAAAAAGAAATAAAAGGAATCCAAATTGGAAAAGAAGAAGTAAAACTCTCACTGTTTGCAGATGACATGACCCTCTACACAGAAAACCCTAAAGACTCCACCAGAAAATTACTAGAGCTAATCATTGAGTATGGAGTTTTTCTTTCTGGCTTACTTCACTCTGTATAATAGGCTCCAGTTTCATCCACCTCATTAGAACTGATTCAGATATACTCTTTTTAATGGCTGAGTAATACTCCATTGTGTATATGTACCACATTCTTATCCATTCATCTGCTGATGGACATCTAGGTTGCTTCCATGCCCTGACTATTATAAACAGTGCTGCAATGAACATTGGGGTACACGTGTCTCTTTCAATTCTGGTTTCCTTGGTGTGTATGCCCAGCAGTGGGATTGCTGGGTCATACGGCAGTTCTGTTTCCAGTTTTTTAAGGAATCTCCACACTGTTCTCCATAGTGGCTGTACTAGTTTGCATTCCCACCAACAGTGTAAGAGGGTTCCCTAAGAAAGCTGTGGTACATATACACAGCCATTAAAAAGAATACATTTGAATCAGTTCTAATGAGGTGGATGAAACTGGAGCCTATTATACAGAGTGAAGTAAGCCAGAAAGAGAAACACCAATACAGTATACTAACGCATATATATGGAATTTAAAAAGATGATAACGATAACCCTGTATACGAAACAGCAAAAAAGACACAGATGTGTAGAACAGTTTTTTGGACTCTGTGGGAGAGGGAGAGGGTGGGATGATTTGGGAGAATGGCATTGAAACGTGTATAATATCATATGTGAAACAAATCGCCAGTCCAGGTTCCATGCAGGATACAGGATGCTTGGGGCTGGTGCACTGGGATGACCCAGAGGGATGTTAACGGGGAGGGAGGAGGGAAGGGCTTTAAGAATGGGGAACACGTGTATACCCGTGGCAGATTCATGTTGATGTATGGCAAAACCAATAAAATATTGTGAAGTAATTAGCCTCCAATTAAAATAAATAAATTTAAATTAAAAAAAAAAAAAAACAACACAGCTTCTTTGTGACCACAGGTAGAGGAAGATGAACTGAATCACCTCGAAGATAAAATGCAGAAGTTTGTCTTTGACTTTGCAACCTACCATTTCTGCTTCCTTTTCACTCTGTCAGAATCACATTCCCTCCCCACTTCAGAACACAGTGTGTGCCTTTTCCCCAACCCTCTCCTTAAACAAATCAGAAAAGTATCCATCTTTGCCAACATAGTAGTCTTTTGGCTGCCACCTGTAGGATACAGTTTTCTTTTTTGGCCTCCCAATAACTAAAGGCTTTACTGTGTTGGGAGAACATCAAGTTTGTGAATCTTTGGGGAGGAGAGGGGAAGGAGAAGGAACCAGATGCTGTCTTCCCACACCTCGATGTCAAGGAGCTGGCATGAAGCAGGGACCGTGAGGCAGGACCAGCTTCAGGGGCTGCCAGAGCCAGCAGAAGTGGCATCAAGTATTCAGTGGCTGAGATGTATACCTTGCCACTTGATTGCTGTGGTGTGAGTTGATCCTTACACTGTTATCTGTTGAATCAGATCCCATAAAAGCTGTTGAAGCCTAACCCCCATACCTGTGAATGGGAACTTATTAGTAAATAGACTTTGTAGATGGTCAAGTTAAGATAAAGTCATTAGTATGGGCCCTATTGCCTTTACAGTTCAGTATGACTGTATCTTTATAAAAAGAGGGAATTTGGACACAGAGACAGATGGGCACACAGAAAAAAACATTATGTGAGTATGAAGGCAGAGACTGGATGATGTGTCTACAAGCTGAGGAATTCCAAAGACTGATGGCAACTACCAGAAGCTAGGAAGGAAGCAAGGAAAAGATTTTCAACCAGCCCTCAGCAGGAACGAACCCTGCTTACACCTTCATCTCAGACTTCTAGCCTTAAGAACTTCAAGATAATAAGGGTGTTTGTTTGTTCAAGCCCCAAGTTTATGGTATTTTGTTGAGGCAGCCTTAACAAACTAGTGCATAGACTTTTACCCTACCTGGTTTGCCAGCCTTTCTGATAGTTCGTTGAGCTACTCAGTGTATGTAATCATTCCCTTTTTTAAAAAATAATTTTTTTGAGCCTGGGCTCAATAGTTGCAGTTCCCGGGCTCGAGAGCACAGGCTCAGTAGTTGTAGTGCAAAGGCTTAGTTGCTCCACAGCACATGGGATCCAGGAATCCAACCCATGTCACCTGCATTGGCAGGCAGATTCTTAACCATTGAGCCACCAGGGAAGCCTCTAATCCTTTCCTTTCCTTAACTGGAGTTGGTTTCTTGTCAGTGCCTTAAGACCATGATTGCTATCTTTCAGTAACCATTCTTTCCTTCCTCCTTCCCAACAGCTCCATTTCTCATTTTAGAATTCATGTGGTTCTGGGAAAACAGATGTTACCTCTTAGCCAGTCAACAATGTGATTGGTTCCTGAGTGGGCAAGACCTGAAGATGATCTGCTCACAGTGAAGTGCCAGACATTTTCTAGAATGCTGAGGCAAAGATATTCTCTTCCCTGCTGTACATAAATAAAGACGTTTGTAGCCTAGCAACTCTGGCAATCCTGTCTCAGAGGCAGCCAACTTCAGAAGGCAAGAAAGAAGGGAAGAAAGAAATCTTTCATTGAGCTGCTGGACCAAGGCACACCTGGAGTTAGCACTCCCTATGGCTTTCTCATCCCAGGAGCCAAACAATTCCCCTTATTTTTAAAGCCAGTTGGAGATAAAGTTTTCTCCTATCTCTAGACAAAAGCATCTTAACTGATCCACCCCATTTATATTTTAAACATTATTCACAGAATTTCAATAAGCCTCTAAGTTATATGCTATTTAAAATAATTGTGCTTAATTTTATGGTGAAACCCTTTTAAAAACAATGTCCATTCATTGTGAGGAGTTGAATAACATTTAAGGTGACCTGAGGGTTATCATGTAACTGCTAAGCTGATTGACCCCAAAGGAAATAGTAATAGTAATGATGATAATGACAGTGGTAGCGGTGGTGGGTAGTGATGGCTATTTCTTCTCAAGCGCATGGGGATTTGAGGAAAGCTTCTGTAAAGCAGAAACACTGGACCTGGAACTCGAACAATACACTGGAGTTTGACAGGCACTTCTGGTTCTCAAGGACAATAGAAGGGTCTCAGGCCTAGATCAAACTCTTACTTTCCCTTCCTGTTTATATGTACCTGTTCCTGAGTCATACAACACAGGTACAAATGGTCCTGTAAGCATAGCCCTGCCCTTGAACTGGAACAAAAGAACAAATTCAGGACTCCATCTGCCCAAAGTGGGATGGAGCTGGCACCCATTTCCTGTTCCTGGTAAAGTTTATGGTTACTGTGGCTATGCTTGTGCATGGAGCCACAATGTTCTCTCATTTCCTAACACCGTCCCATAGTTTGTGTGATTAGAGTTGTATTCTGGTTTCAAATTTGCACTCCAGTCCTTTATTGTGATCTCTAAACCTTTGGCCACTCAGTGGTCTTCTTTTCAGCACAGAAAGATTTTGAATCTGACTATATCACCTGCTGGGAAATAAGCACAGTTCCTACCCAGATGTGCCTTCATTACTAAACTTGACTTTCAGCCATTGATTATAGCCTGCTGAGGATCTGAGCTTATCCTATGGCCACTGCCATAGGATCTGCTGACCACCCGTCTCAGGTGGCAGGCTCTTTCTCCCAGCACCTGCTCCTGTGACTGTGCTTTAGTTCTTTTTCCAGTTAGAACTCCAGCAATTATAATAGCTGAAAGCATACGGATTATGACACTTCTTCCTCTAATAAGACTTATAATTTTAGCCAATATTTTACCAGATCTTGGAGATCCAAGGTTCATTTTATTGAATCTTTTCCATTTCCCTTCCTTTGTAGCCACTCACCTGGGTCTCCTGTTTCAAGATGATAATCAAGCAGTCCCTTTCACCCCCTCTATCGTTCAAGGGCCCCAGTTTCTTTTGCTTTAAGTTCCTTAAAACCCAGGTATTTACCTCTGAATTAAAGCACAGGAGTCCTGAGGTATTTGGAATCAAAGAACAAACCACATTAAAAAATGAAGCTTGAATAAAATATCTAAAGGAGTGACAGCAGAGGGATTTGAAAAAAGGGAACCCCACCCAGACGTTATGGGGAAGATATTAAGCTTACATAAGAATAACGATGTACAAAAATGACCATTATAGTCAAACAGTACTTAGTAGCAGGAAAAACCATCTATAATAAATGCTATTATAGACACTAGAAATCAACAAGGTAAGAAAGAAAAAATTGTGCCTTTCTCATAAATGATCTTCATTTATGCAAATCACCTCACAGGAAAGATATTACTAAATGTTTCTTTATTTAACATAAATTTCATTTTTGTAGCAATTTAGTGTGATTTATACCTTATAATATGATCATTGCTCACAAATTTAAAAATTTAAGGGATGATTATTCCAGAAATTTACATTAGATTTTATTGTGATAAAGAATGTTTCTGTATGCTGCAAAGATAAATAAGGCCTACATGGACCCAAAAGTATAAATACACATGTGACAGTCATACTAGGCAGAATGTGGGTATGTTTCTGGGAGTATGAAGTGCTGGAAGTGACAACTAGTTAAGACAGAGAGGAGATGGCTCTTGAGATTATACAATAGAATTAGGAAAAAGGGACAGCATCACATAAATCACACAGTAAGTTGTGCAGATATATAGGCTATTCTAATTTGCCCTCACTTTTTTCTGTGTCTGCCTACTATTAATCCACTTGGGAATAGAATAGAAAAACGTTAGAGAACATTTTTAACACAAGATTCAGGAACTCTGCAGAGACTAATACTGACCATGTTTGGCCAACTTTCAATGACCAATATGGTCTTTTCCATATTAAACACACAGAATAACGTAAATGTTTATTATTGACAGTGTCCCCCCAACCCCTTTCACTGGATTTGTTTTATAAACAGCTATCTAACTTGTTTTCTTCCTGCGTTTGGAAAGCCAGAAAGTCCAAGCTTTTTCATCATTGAAAGCATCTTGGTTAGGAAGTCTTTCCAGCTTTATTACAAAACTGAGTGATATTTCCCAGCAAGATAAAATCTGTTCTGATTATTCCGAGCAGTGCTACCTTAGCAAAATATCTCATTCTGTTTTTGCAGTACCCATATCTAGATCAGGACTTTGACTCTAGGGTCTCATGCCAGGAAAATGGGTCTTGCTGATTCTGGCTTTCCTTGTGCTGAATCAGAAAACAAAAATGTCACTTCTTGTAACTTGGGGTTTATCCTGTTCTCTCCTAACCAGACGCATATACTGAAAAAGATTCTCCTCTTTTTTTTAACAATCATGAACGTGAAGACAATGGCTTGCCTAAATGATATTAAATGGAGAATATTGAGTCTATTATGAGCATCCCTTGATGTGGTATGACTTCCTGATGATCGCTTATGAAGAAACTGCAGAAGGAAAACTTATAATCCCAGGAAAGTTTATCATTGAAAATCTATGTGGATTAATGGAAACTTCTGAATCCAATGTTTGTGTTCTTATAGGTGGAGTGGTTCTTGAAAGGTTTGTCTTTGCCTCCCTGTCTTAGATGTAATAGAAATAGAGATCCACTTCGCTGTGCCTTGCTTCCTATAGAGATAACTTGCCAAATTTAATCAGTACTAAATTTATCCCAGATTCATTTAGAGGGCTGGCTATGACTGACCAAACACTTACTTTGAATTGTAAAACTTTCAACAAGCTGTGCATGAGAGTCAAGCTTAGAATGACTTTTTGGCATTTCATGATAAAGAGTTGATCCAGTACAATTTTTGTGACCTCGTGTGACATTTTGTCTCATCTTTGGCAGATAACATTGTCTTTTATGTGTGTAAAAATCAGGCTTTTATAAAACAAAAGCTAGATATTTCAACTTTTGCTAAAAAATGTTTTTAAGGGCCAACTATGGTGTAAGGCTTGGTGCTGCAGATATGTGTTGAAAAGATAGACATGGCCCCTCCCTTGCGGACTTCACAGATAAAGGGGGAGCCAGGCAAGCCAGTGAGCAGAAACAATCAAGTGTGATAAGTTTTATTCATTATCTGTAAACTAAATCGAGGAGCAATTTAGTTACTAAGAAAGGCAGAAGAATTCTAAATATGAATTCTCTTAGAATAAAATCTTCACTAAGACTTTTCATCATATTTTGTAATTTAAAATTTGTCTTTCTCTTTGATAGCAAGCAGTTAAATTTTTATACTATGGTCAGAATCGTAAAGGAAAAAGTCTGAACAATATATGAATACTGGTTTGGATCTTCTCCAAGAAACTATAGATGATCATTTGAAGGGGACAATTTAGGCATGTTTGCTAGGAATCAGATTGGGAATTAAAAAAAAAATTAATTTCTTTCTGTCAAGAATTTGCAAAACTAAGAGCAGAAAAGGAAATAAAGCATGCTTTAATCAATAGCTATTTTGAAATAACTTCTACAAGCAAGGTGAAATTGAAAAACTAAATCTCAGCTCATGGATTAAGTTTTGTATTAAGTTCAGAACTGTTGGGAGCATTGGCGTGAAAGGAGTAAGACCAAGACCTCATCTTCATCAGTTCCATGTCAGGTAGGTAGAGGACAAGTAGGCAACCCCAATACACCCTGCCAAGTTGGAGAGAAGATGCCCCACAGTCAGTCAAGAATATTTGTTAAACTTGTTGAAAGAGCATGGCTGATTCATGAGGCTGCAATAAATACAAGTTGGAGGAGCAGAGGGTATGTGCTGGAAGACAAATAGGAGAGATGGATAAGAGGGAGGGCAAGAAGTACTAGGAAATCATTACAAAGAGTTCAGATTTTAACATGAAACAAAGCTTTAAGCAGAAAGCTTTCCAGCACTTGGAAGAAGTGGGCAGGATGACAGTGTTAGATAATTTTTTAAAAAAATCTTTCTGGTTGCATTTTGGAAAATTGATCACAGAAAGAAAAGGCTGGAATAGGTCCTTGCAGTAATTCAAGTGAGAAATGACCAAGTCTTGAACCTTGTTAATGGAAACAGAAACGGCTAGGCTGGTAATTGATCGTAAGTGAGGAACAAGAGGATGCTTCCAGATTAGGTTGGATGATGGGGTGGATGGTGGGGCATTTACTGAGACAGAAATTATGGGAAGAGAAGTAGATTTAGATGGAAGATAAAGAGTTGGATTTTAAATGTTTGCGTATAAGATGCCTGTGGGTGGAGAATTCTGGAAGGCAGCTGGAAACATTGGCCTGCAGCTCCAGAGAAGAGATCTAGACTTGAGATAAAAGTTATGAGAGGGAAATCACCCAGCAAGAGCATATAAGGGGAAAAAAGGGTCAAGGACACAAGCCTGGTAAACACAGACATTTGAGGGCTGTACAGACAAAGAGGAATTCTAATAGAGGACCAAGAAGTAGAGAAAATAAAAAACAGGAAAGATTGGTGTCATGGGATCTTAGGGTGGAGAGAATTTTCAGGAAGGAAAACATGGTGTTAATTGCTGCAGAGAGTGAATGAGGTGTGTCCATTGGCAAGGACAGTTTCATTGTAGGGCAGGATCAGAAGTCAGCTTGCAGGTAGGGTGAGGAGTTAGAAGTGAGGAAGAATAAAGAAGTACAGACTTGTATGAGGCCTTTAGGAAAAGAAAGAGAGTTTAGTAAACATACAGATCTAGGTGTTTATGTTTTAGACTATGGGGTCGCATAGAGTTGGACACAACTGAAGTGATGTAGCAGCAGCAGCAGCATCATTCCCACACAGACCCCCCCAAAAAAACTGTCATTTGCTTTACTTTGTTGACTTAGTTTAAGAGTGATAGAGTAATGGCCTGGAAAATACTAACAGACATCCTAAAATTTTCAATCCTTTCTTCTATAATCCAAGAAAAGATAACAACTTACCTTTAATGAGTAGGAAGAAATATAGTAATGCAAAGGAATTAAGTAATAAGATCAAAATTTTAACAACAGAGCATCAGATAACAGCAATGATACCAATTTGTATTCCCAAACCCACATGCTTCTGTTTACTTCATTTTGAGAAATTTTGTCTCTTAAATGGAGATCTGAAAGAAAATATACAGAGGTTAAAGTAACTCAGAAGAGTGAATGAACAGTAATGTTCATATGAAGAAAGGTCCAAAAGGCTATTCTAAGGAGTAGTCTTATGTTGATTACTGCAGCAACAGAAGGAATTTTAGAATCCATTAACTCATTTTGCAGATGGGAAATCTAAGGCCCAGAGAGGTCAGATGACTTGTCTAACTATAGGATCAGGACAAAAATCTTTATCTCTTAACATCCTTCTAACCACTTGCAAAAGATTTCTTCTTTCTAAACCAAAGTAAGTTGCTGCTGCTGCTAAGTCGCTTCAGTCATGTCCGACTCTGTGCGACACCATAGACGGCAGCCCACCAGGCTCCCCCGTCCCTGGGATTCTCCAGGCAAGAAACTGGAGTGGGTTGCCATTTCCTTCTCCAATGCATGAAAGTAAAAAGTGAAAGTGAAGTCACTCAGTCGTGTCTGACTCTTAGCGACCCCGTGGACTGCAGCCTACCAGACTCCTCCATCCATGGATTTTCCAGGCAGGAGTACTGGAGTGGGGTGCCATCGCCTTCTCCAAGTAAGTTGCTATTGGTTATCAAAGGAGTATAATAATTCTGTCCATTTAACTCCCAAAGGTTTCTTGCCAATAACCAAAAGGGTTTACAAAGTACATTGAGCTCTAGAAAGATAAACTATTCATTGAAGGCATTTGTCTTCTACTAATTCTACACTTTTTTCTATTTTCATATTATTTATATTTCCATGTTTATATTTTCTTGGTTGCTCTCTGTATTATTATTCTACGTCTATCATCTAGTTTCCAATTGTTCTCCTTCCTAATTTTACCCACATAGAAATACATACTTTGTCATAAAAGCTTACTCCCCTTTTCATAAAGCTGTCCTTGCTTCTGCTGGTTGAGCTTTTGGGGTCTACCTGGTCAACATGTGGTATATGTTTTCATACACACAGATGGCCTGAGCCTCTTCATTGAGGGACAGTCCCTGTCCCTAAGCCTTGTTCCCACAATTCTTACAAAGGCCAACCTCAAAGGACCACCACTTATGTGTCCTCTGTGGGATTAGAAACAGGAGGTTTTACCACATGTTTTCTGTACTGGTTCCATTTCTGAGAGTGAGTCGCACATGGCAATAGAATTGGAGATACTTTAGAAAAAGAAAGAAAAAAAAAGATCACCCTTAAAGCTAATCCTGCTGTTGACACAAAGCAGAATTAGACTTTGGAAAATGTCCATCCCTTAATATCTCATATTGCTCTCATTTGTAGTGTAAAATGATGCAACTCACATTGTACTTTGTCCAGTAATGCACTTAATCCCCATGAAAGAAAGAAATGAATCACTACAGCAAGACTCCTGTCTTCCAAACGACTCTTTCTCAAATTAGAAATGAGTAATTATTATAGGGGTAAATAACTATGAGTTTCTCAGAATAGATAAATTTCCTCAAGTCATGAGACAGCACTCACAGGATTCCCCCATCCCAGATCCTGGAAATGCTAAGCTTTTGACACCCCCTTTCTTGCGTTCAGGAACTGAGACATTTAAATGGGCATAAGTGGAAAAATCCACATTGGCTCACAGGATATGAATACGGTTTCCTTACTTCAAGTGGCATGTTAGTGGGAATTGTGTTTTGCACTGCATTTAAGATGCCAAGCCCAGGAGAAAGCCTCTAACTTTCAATAGCTGTATACAAATAGAGTGAGCTAACAATGACCTCCTGCTTTCCCAGGCCAGCCATCAAGGGCATGGGACTCCAGAATCAATCGCATGAGAAATATCACTCATGCGTATTGCCATGGTGGTTTCTATCTTAAAAGCTGGTATTTACCGTTCAGTCAAGAGTGTATTACAATCAAAAAAAGGATTGTTATTTGTTGAGATAAAGTGAGTCCAAGGCAAATACCTGCTTTTCAGAGAAAACAGAGACTCTAAAGCAATTCAGATGTCTTCAAGACAAAAGTAAATTATCTTGCCTCTTTGCTGTTACACAAGTTCATTGTCTCTCTTTCAAGCTTCAGGTGTTTCTAGTCTCTAGAAAATGTCTTGAAAAATTAGGCTAACGTCAGTAAACAAACTAGCTAATGTCAAACAGATTGATTTCTCAAGCTCTGATCATGATTTATGAGCCGGAATGAAGAACCTATCTATCTGGCATGCACTGTTCTCTTTAGTCCTAGCTTGATGAGTAAGAAGCTGAGTTATGGTTTCTTGGCTGAGATTAGCTGTCTCCAGGAACTTGGGTAACTGTCTCCGATAATCCAGTCTGTGTATGAAACGTAGAAAAGCCTTAGGTAGCCCAGAAATTTAGCAAAACACAAGACTGTCCAACTAGACAGAAGCAAAACTACAACTGAAAATGAGCCAAAAACTCTCCTCCAAGTAAAAAACGTTAAAATTTAAAAATAAAATCAATACCAGGCTGAACCAGAATGTTTTCTGGGAGGTGCGTTCACACTATCATAGGACTTCCCTGGTGGCTCAGATGGTAAAGCATCTGTCTACAATGTGGGAGACCTGGGTTCAATCCCTGGGTTGGGAAGATCCCCTGGAAAAGGAATTGGCAATCCACTCCAGTACTATCGCCTGGAAAATCCCACGGACAGAGGAGCCTGGTAGGCTACAGTCCTTGGGGTCGCAGAGAGTCGGACACGACTGAGCGACTTCACTTTCATTTTCAGTGACCTCAGAAGATTCTAGATAAACCACAAGCATTCTAATTTCTCTCAGAAGTATGTTATAGATCTGCCATTCATGAATTATAGCTAATTATTTTGGAAGTGATTTATATTCAGTCTATCTTTTGAGGGTAAAAAGTATTGTATACAGTATATTCAGTATTCAGTATGTTAACCAGTTCATTCTTGTTTAATGCTAAGTTTCTGTCTCTTGAATATTATAGGTTATTTTCCACATTCTGTTAAACCAGATTTTGTAAACAAATATGTATTTTTTCTCCGTAGTCTAGATGATTTTTTATAGGGTTTATAGACACCTTTTTGATCTCATTTTTTCAAACTAAAAAACTCATTGGAAAAGACCCTGATGCTGGGAAAGATTGAAGGCAGGAGGAGAAGGGGATGCCAGAGGATGAGATGGTTGGATGGTATCACCGACTCGATGGATGTGAGTTTGAGCATAAAAAGTATTTTTTATTTTGTTTTGTTTTTCAGCAATTTCACTAGAAATATCAAGTAACTATAAACATCAAAATCTCGGAAGTAGGGCACAGGTTTTTCTTTGTCCACTTCCCGATGGGTAATGCTTGTGGTGAACCTGGAGAACATAGTCTAGAAAAATAAAATATACATTTTATTGCTACATTGCTTCTGAGGAACATTTCCAGGGATCGCAGCTATTTGACAGAAACACACAGGCCAGCCTTACCAGTTTTACAAAAAGTTTCTCAAATTATCACTCCCTCTACACTAATCCCCTTTTTGCTGCAGGTAAAGAAAATAGGTATTGAGTGATTGGTTATAACCATGTCAGAACATTGTCTCTTTACATATATTGTCTTTTTTCATCATTACTACACCTCTGAGAAACAGGCATGATTATCTCCATCCTACAAATAAGCAAGTGATGCTTCAAGAAAGATTAAGAAACTTGCAGAAGGTCACATAGCTAGTAAGTGAGTCCTAGCAAGACTAGGATTCAAACCCGGGACTGAGTGCCCAGTTGTGTAACTATAACATTGCTATTCCTGAGGTTCTTATTCCTTTAGGTTCAACCATTTTTAGGATCCAAGCGTATCCTTATTTTCATGGTGCCTTTACACCAGTTAGGGATTTCAGTTATTTTACTTAAAAACCATAACCACGGGAACATATCTATCACATCTGTGTCTGCAGCCTTTTCTCTATTTGGAATGAGATTATAACACATTGGCTAGCATCAATCCCATATGAGTTGATGTGAATGGCAGCCCTGTTATTAATTAAAAATGTGAGATGCTACCAGTTTTCAATTTGGATGGTTGAAATTATATATATGGCTATTTCCCACTTGTAAATCAAGTCTTTTATCCCCATGAAGCATCTCAAATGAGGGAAATAAAAATACTGTTGCTAAATATTTAGGGGATTATTTTGTAAGCCAGTGAAAACAGAATCTTTCATTTGTTTCACCAATGGTGGGAAGGTTTTCTTTTTAATTTTCCTGTATAGGTCCCCTGGGGATGAGTGCACATAACACAAAATAATATTCCTTTAATTTTTTTTCCAAAAACACTATTATTTCCACATGGTGACATCCATCCCTCTTTTCCAAAATGCCCCCAAAAGCTCCCTAAACAGACTCAATACAACTCAAAAACGTAAGAGATGGCTTATTTTAACTTCTGTACTAAAGTCTAAAGCAAGACAACTTTCAAAGTGATGCATATATTCAAAACTCTAGCTTATTTGCTCCAAATTATAACATTTTTAAAGGTAAAACAAATTTCTTCACTTTGGGAAGACTTTGATTGTGAAAGTATGAACCCTTCAGGATGCCTGGACCAAAAGGTCAGTGCCCCATCCCTGTCCACTATCAGGGAGACTTTGGGGTAGAATATGGTAACTGCCTTCAGAGAAGAAAGCCAGGGGCTAAATCAGAATTTGAACTAATAAATATCCACCAAAACATCTGTGTTCTCCAATAAGCATAATATAATGCAGTTTCCCGTGAATGTGTTCATCTTGTCTGACTAGTAGACAATCCTGGTTAAATATGTTTCAGGGAGATGGTACATTCACCTTCTTACTTCCTATTGACAACACACACTGCTTTATTGACAGGGCAGTAAAGAGTTGAATTTTCTTTACTACAACAGTTTCTATCTTCTTTGACCCTGCGAATTCTTTACCTGCGTCATCACGTGAAGATAATAATTGGTAGAACATACTTCAGTAACTATTGTTCATCAGAGGAAAGGGCTCAAACTCTAACTAAGATGGGGTCCAAGCTAAAGTTTTATCTCTTAAATCTTACAGCTCTCGCTGGGACAAATTATAAGACCTCATCTAGAGGATTTGGGGTCGGAATAATCCTTGTTCTCCCTATCTCAGAGGGAGATGGGAAAAGGAAGTCAAATGATGGGCATGAAAGCATGTCTTCAGTAGTAAACTTGCATGTGAAGTACTTGTTATTTTCATTATTTTTTTTTTTTTTAAGAAAAAAGTAAGAGAAAAACAGGTGACTTTTTGTTACAACACAGTGGGTTCACAAACAAGCCAGTGCTTGATCTGGCACCGCAGAGTGGGGTCTTCAGACGTTACATTTTATAATCTTGAGCTTAATCTCCTGAGAATCTCAAGTGACCTTCGGATGTGGTCTTTGTGTTTCTTTTAATGTGTCTGAGACAGAGTGACCAAGTTTGTTTTTTTAACCTAAGCACTTTTGTGAGCCAAGATTCAGAACCACCAGAAACACAGGAGGTAGCAATATGACCTCTATTTATTAGCTAAAATAAGAAAAAGAAAATTCCTAGGATTATTAGTTAAAGCAAAGCAAGTTGTATTCCCAACAGGACAAACAATATAACTTTGATGTCAAGGGAGTTACTGATATATATTATTTTGTGGCAAGCAAACTAAAGTCTATCTTTTTAATTATTTTGAAAAGCACTATTAAATGCAGCTTTCCTTTAATTTGTAATGATACGTTATCCATGTCCCAAGAAAAAGAATGAATAGTAAACAAACCCATAATGACAGCTTGGTCCCTTTCCTGGACGTCTGTCATTGCCAATTATCATCTTCTATTCTGAGTTTGAAAAATATTTTTCATGTTAATCCTTAATATTACTATATACTGATATGACACCCTCTTCACTTTAAGTTTTATAACAGTCCTTCTAATAAGATGTGTGTAATTTTAACTTTACTTCTCATACTGAGATTCAAAAGAGGATTTAAAATATGTCCCTGAATCCCTAAAAGTAATCAACAGGATAAGTAGGCGGAAGTAAAATAACAATAAATAATATTTGTTGAAGATATACCATGTATCAAGCCCTGTACATATTTTGGTGGGAGTGTTTTCGTGGGGTTTTTTTTTTTTTGCTTTGTAAGATAGGCATTATTTTCCAACTTTACAGAAGAAATTAAGGAATTTTTAATAAAGAATTTAATACTTTTCATAAGTTTAAGCAACTAAAGGGTGGAGCTAGGAGTTGAACTCGAAATGGTTTGCCTCTAAGACTGATCTTTTTTCCGTGAGTAGCACTGCCTCTCCAAACCACCAGTAGAGTAATTCTACATCATGTCATAGCACATTTTCCTTTTAGAATTATTTCCTACAAGGTTTGTTTATGACAAAATAGCAGATTTTTTAGTATTCAGATTTAATGCTACCCCAGGGAATATTTCTCCCTGACTTAGTATCCTCTAGTTGGGCACTTCATCTTTTCTTGGCAAAATTCTGCTCACTTCATGGACTAAAACAGCCATTTAAAGCATATCTTCCTTCTGTGTACTCATGGAGAGAGCAAATCTCTTCTTTCTAAGAACATGAGTTCACACGATTTTTTTCATAAAAAGAACCTTACAAAATATATGGATAAACCTTTGCTTTCCTTGAGGTTTTCCAAGCTTTTAAAAAAATAATGTCACATGTTTGTTGTTGTTGTTGTTCTAACTTTTCAGTATTCAAAATCATGTTTAAGGTTATTAATTTTAAAAATATCCTTAATAACAAATGATAACACCCAACTTCATGGTTTTCAGAATTCATCCATCTGAATATTTTGAGACTCCCTCCAAGTTCCAAGCTTGCTCTTGGGAGCAAGAGAAAGTGATTAACAGTGGAAATTGCTGTCCTGAGTAAATGTATTTGTTGTTGTTGTTTAGTCATTAAGTCACGTCCAACTCTTTGCGACCCTATGGATGGCAGCATGCCTGGTTTCCCTGTCCTTCACTCTTTCCCGGAGTTAGCTCAAACTCACATCCATTGAGTTGGTGATGCCATCCAACCATCTCATGCTCTGTCGCCCTCTTCTCCTCCTGCCCTCAATCTTTCCTAGCATCAGGGTCTTTTCGAATGAGTTGACTCTTCACATCAGGTGGCCAAAGTATTGGAGCTTCAGCATCAGTCCTTCCAGTGAACATTCAGGGTTGATTTCCTTTAGGATTGACTGGTTTGATTTCCTTTCTGTCCAAGGTAGTAAACATATGAAAGTCGCTCAGTCATGTCTGACTCTTTGTGACCCCATGGACTGTACAGTCCATGAAATTCTCTAGGCCAGAATACTGGAGTGGGTAGCCTTTCCCTTCTCCAGCGGATCTTCCTGACCCAGGAATTGATCTGACATCTGCATTGCAGATGGATTCTTTACTAACTGAGCTATCAGGAGAGCCCAGTAAACATATAGAAGTAGGCAATAAATTACAACCACAGTACAGACAAACTGTGTGTATGTGTTAGTCACTCAGTCGTGCCCGACTCTTGTGATCCCATGGACTACAGCCTGCCTGGCTCCTCTGTCCGTGGAATTCTCCAGGCAGAAATACTGGAGTGGGTTGCTATTTCCTCCTCCAGGGGATCTTTCCAATCCAGGGATCAAACCTGGGTCTCCTGTGTTGTGGGCAGATTCTTTACCATCCGAGCCACCAGGGAAGTCCACAGACAAACTAGAGTGCTATTTTAAAGTAATAAGTAGAAGGCATAGTTAACCAGATTGGGGATATTAGAAAAGAATTACCCAAGGATTTGATATCTAAGTTGAATATTGAATATTGTAGGTTAGGCAGATAGGTAAGATTGAAGCAAACCCATGTAACCATTAATTTATGTATGACATAGAGGATGAATGAAAAAGGCTCTGCACTTGAAAATACTTTTTTTTAAATTTATTTAAAATACATATCCATCAAATGTAAATAATTTTCTCAGTTACAGGTTTGGGGGCAATATGTCAATACATCAATGAGCCTCACCATTTTTCAGAGTCTTTTTTAAGTTACACATGAGAAATTAGTGGATTTAGTGGAGGCAGGGTGGGTTGTGGACGTGGCTAAATAGCTGGTGTAATAGGATATTTTCCTAGAATCAAATTCCAGTGACAGAATTGGTAACATCAGCACACTCATTTTCAAGAAGTAGTAGTTCCATTTATGAAATCAGTCTGATAGCCTTTGGGGACTGTAAGGTTTTTAACTTTCTGCAATATTTTGAACTTCCATTATATTTTCCTCTTTTGTGTATTTGTATTATTAAATTACCTGCTCTTTTTTCTATTGAGAACACATCCTGCATCACTTGTTTTTTTAGGAAAAAAGAATTTTTTTGTATTGCTCTACCATTTTAATAGAGAAGTTAGATCAAGAGATGGAGAAGGCAATGGCACTCCACTCCAGTACTCTTGCCTGGAAAATCCCATGGACGGAGGAGCCTGGTGGGCTATAGTCCATGGGGTCACTAAGAGTCGAACACAACTGAGTGACTTCCCTTTCACTTTTCACTTTCATGCATTGGAGAAGGAAATGGCAACCCACTCCAGTGTTCTTGCCTGGAGAATTCCAGGGACGGGGGAGCCTGGTGGGCTGCTGTCTATGGGGTCGCACAGAGTCAAACACGACTGAAGTGACTTAGCAGCAGCAGCAGTAGATCAAGAGAGTGTTCAAATGTGACAATTTATGAATTCAAAATCTTTATGCTTATATAGCTCTCTCTCTACTGTTCATGTTTGCAAAAATTACTGCTCATGTTTGCAAAAATTGGTTCAGAATAACATCAATTACCAATAAATAATAATGTAATTTCTGCCATCATTTACCATTACCAAATATGCAGATATTCAGTCTTTTTACAAAGAATTAAAATATAACTTGATAGGAACAAATGTTGAGAGGTTTTTCTTGCTGCTGTTGTTTAAATTCCAAAAGTATGTTGCCACTAATTTTTTTTTATTATTTTAATAAAGCATTGAAAAGAGTGTGATTGGGTAGACCTTCAGAGAAACCATTCAGGTCATCTGCCGAAAGCCTCAGTCTTGTTATGTTGTCAAGAAGCCAAGTAATTCTTACTTGGAAACTCTGATGGCAGTGCATGCCAGTTGTGACATGGTTTGCTTCCTTTGATTTTAATTCTAGATGGCTTTCCCAGGAAGAACTGGCTTGTGATCGATCCATCAACACAGCACCACTCCCTGTCTTCTGTGCTGAGTAGATTCAGTCATTGCAATTCTCCAGAATAGCCCTTTGTGGTTAAATATTTTGGGTGAATTGGAATGATCTTATCCCTGCTTTGCGTGTGTGTGTGTTAGTCACTCAGTTGTGTCCGACTCTTTGCGACCTCATGGACTATAGACCACCAGATTCTTCTGTCCGTGGAATTCTCCAGGCAAGAATACTGGAGTGGGTAGTCATTCCTTCTCTAGGGAATCTTCCCGATCCAGGGATCGAACCCAGGTCTCCTGCACTGTAGGTGGATTCTTTACAGTCAGCCACAAGGGAAGCCCTGGTTTACTGTAGTCTAAAACAATATCCTGGCAATCACCTCTGTCATTTTGGAGAAAACATATTGCTATAGACTCTGCCTTGAAATGTTATCCAAAGAATGATTAGATGGCCATATTTTGTTGAATTTTTAACTCCTTGGAAAATTCAACCCATTCTAACTTCAAGTTTCAGCCAACATATCTAAGAACAAATTTTACCCAAGAAACTAAGATCTATTAGTTAATTAATTCAGTTCAAAGTATTAATTCTGTCACCAATTTGCTGAGAAATTACATAGCATAATCAGTTGAAATAGAAAAACAGTCTTAGAGATTCAGAAATAAAATTGCAAAGAGTTATATGTGTGAGTGATTTCATATTAGTAATCCTAGTACAGACTAATAAATTTGTTGTTCATTATATTTAAATTTGTTGTTTGAAGGCAATGACTAATAAGGATGAATGCCATAAAAAAAGAAGAGTTGTTAATAATTAGGGTTCTGGTGTAGATATATTGTGGAAGACAATAATTTCTTAATTTTAAGATAAATCCTTTGCCATGATTACAGTGGTTAAGTATGAACATTTTGAATAAGTTCCTGCTAGGAGCTGCCGTCAAATGAAATTCACTCACATTTGTGAAATTGAAGCACACTGTTGAGGATGGTAATGAATTTAACATTTCAGTTAAAACCAGCAGATGATTACAATGAACCAAGAAGCATAAACATTATCTTGATAAGTGAATCTACCATTTTCTCATCTGTAAAAGGCATTTGCTGATAGTCTTCAGATAGAATACATAATCATGATGATAAAAATAATTATAATGATTACAATTGCTGTTATTATTGTTATGCTTAACATTTTATATCAGTTAATTCTCAAAGTACTTTTATGGAGCCATATGAAGATAGTATATTATATAGTCATACCTATAACTACATTTATATACGTATATAATATTAGAAACAATTTTATAGTCACAAAACAACTAAATGTAAGTCCAACAAAATATTTAATATTTTATTGGTTTGGGTTGTATTTTTTGTTTTGTTTTCTCCCCCTAATCTAATTCAGGAAAATTCACTAAGCTGTGTCAAATTAATTCCAAAGTAAGTTGCTGAAGATTAAAAATAAAATGTCAAGCTGATTGTGGTAAAAAAGTGAAATAGCTAGTTTAGACTTGGTTCAGTTCAGTTCAGTCACTCAGTCGTGTCCGACTCTTTGCGACCCCATGAATCACAGCATGCCAGGCCTCCCTGTCCATCACCAACTCCCGGAGTTCACCCAAACTCATATGCATCGAGTTGGTGATGCCATCCAGCCATCTCATCCTCTGTCGTCCCCTTCTCCTCCTGCCTCCAAACCCTCCCAGAATCAGGGTCTTTTCCAATGAGTTAGCTCTTCGCATCAGGTGGCCAAAGTATTGGAGTTTCAGCTTCAACATCAGTCCTTCCAATGAACACCCAGGACTGATCTCCTTTAGGATGGACTGGTTGGATCTCCTTGCAGTCCAAGGAACTCTCAAGAGTCTTCTCCAACACCACAGTTCAAAAGCATCAATTCTTCCGTGCTCAACTTTCTTCACAGTCCAACTCTCACATCCATACAAGACCACTGGAAAAACCATAGCCTTCACAAGATGGACCTTTGTTGGCAAAGTGATGTCTCTGCTTTTTAATATGCTATCTAGGTTGGTCTTAACTGTCTTTCCAAGAAGTAAGCGTCTTTTAATTTCATGGCTGCAATCACCATCTGCAGTGATTTTGGAGCCCCAAAAAATAAAGTCTGACACTGTTTCCCCATCTATTTCCCATGAAGTGATAGGACCAGATGCCATGATCTTCATTTTCTGCATGTTGAGCTTTAAGCCGACTCTCTCACTCTCCTCTTTCACTTTCATCAAGAGGCTTTTTAGTTCCTCTTCACTTTCTGCCATAAGGGTGCTGTCATCTGCATATCTGAGGTTATTGATATTTCTCCCAGCAATCTTGATTCCAGCTTGTGCTTCTTCCAGCCCAGCGTTTCTCATGATGTACTCTGCATAGAAGTTAAATAAGCAGGGTGACAATATACAGCCTTGACGTACTCCTTTTCCTATTTGGAACCAGTCTGTTGTTCCATGTCCAGTTCTAACTGTTGCTTCCTGACCTGCATACAAATTTCTTAAGAGGCAGATCAGGTGGTCTGGTATTCCCATCTCTTGAAGACTTTTCCACAGTTTATTGTGATCCACACAGTCAAAGGCTTTGGCATAGTCAATAAAGCAGAAATAGATGTTTTTCTGGAACTCTTGCTTTTTTGATGATCCAGCGGATGTTGGCAATTTGATTTCTGGTTCCTCTGCCTTTTCTAAAACCAGCTTGAACATCTGGAATTTGATATGAACATTTAAATTCATTTTATTTGTAGTAGTAAAGCTGAACGTATGACATACATTGTTCTTTAGATGGTAAACATTTGCAAAGTTCCTTTAGCAATTTAGAGGAAAAGCACTGGCTTCGAGAAAAGCCAACTGTTTTAATCATCTTAATGGATAATATTCCCCATGATAATATATTTCATCTAAACTGTTTTCTTTGCTAAATAAGGTACAAAGGAAACTGTCACACTGTTCAATAAGAACTTAGCAAATACTCAACTTTAAATGCTTTATATTTGACAAGAGAAATTTAATTTCATCTAATATATTTCTGTAATATTATAATCCAGGTAATTCATTTGGGCAAACATTTTTGAAACCACAGAGTGGTTGTCTTAATACCCTGAAGAAATCCTGGATGGCCTTCATGTTTTGTTTTCCTTTGCTTTTTAAAGCCAGTATATTATTTGCATACTGATCCTGTGGGAGCCAGACACAGTGATTCATACAGTGAAACGTGAAATTAGCATATGCTTCCTGAAATTCCACCTTGTTCATGAAATCTTTTATATTAACTAATTAGGAGTGACAGATTTCCTAGCTAAGAAAGCACTGTCATTTCCTCTGTGTTCACTTTTCCCCTTAGTGTGTTATGACACATTTTCTTCATTTGGAGTTTGCACAATGTTATTCCTGATAGCTACACAGGGACAAATGGACATTCTGAGGGATTTTTTTTTCTTGCCTCTTGTCAGAAACACAACCATCTCTGGTCATCTCCTGTTTTTGACTCAACCTTGCTTTTCTGATGGTCAGTCATACTTTCAGAATAACAAGGAGGATAGTAAGGAGATGACAAGAATGTCTGTGTAAGTAGAGAACAATAAGGCACATATTCACAGTCCTTTTGCTGAAGAGCTTAAGGTATGGGCAAAACAGGCAAATAATTTTAGCTAGAGTGGTGAAGGGCTTCCTTTGACCTGCCTACTGACGATTTCCATTTGAGAGGCTATAGGATGGAATGAAACCATCATTTCTTTAGATTCCATGTGTCAGGTTTATGACTTTGGGCAAGTTATTTAACCTTTATGAGACTCAAGTTACACATGATAAATAAGAACAATCTTATAACATTGATAGAAGGCTGAAAATCTCAGTCATTAGGCTGACAAACACAATAATGATTGTAACAGTCTTGGTATTGAATCTGGTCCTAGATATTGGCACCTCAATAAGTGACATATACTGTTATAGGAAGTCGAAAAACATATATTTAATGCCATACAAGATAATGTGCAATTCAGAGTTAGATTCTAATGATATCTAATGATCATTCTAATGATCAATTTTGTGTTTATCTGGTGTCAAACTATATTATTATAGGTATTATCTTATTGTTTACATGAATGTCCATTAAGTATTTATTAAGCAGGTTACATAGTTAATGAAGATGAAAGACAAAGCATAAACCCCAAGCCCTGTGTCACCATCCTCTGTTAACTTTCTCCCAAAGAGCTTTCATATCTGACAGAAATTTAAAATCTTCCTTTTCTTCATTAAGAAATGTGGCATTATTTTTCTAACATCATCTTGCTCTTCAAAACCTTACCAGTAATTTGGGATTATTAAACACACACTTCCACTTTGCATACTGATCAGGGGCATTTTTAAAAACATTATAGTCAAAAAAATATTTGTAGATTTTTTAAAAATTGGGACTTGAAATAATTTGTTTACTTCAACTTTAGGGAAAATCTCTAATACTTAAAATAGTGCCTGGCACATATTTGGCATTCAGTAAATATTTGTTCCCTGGTGGTTCAGATGGTAAAGCTGACTCCACCTGCAATGTGGGAGACCTGGGTTCAATCCCTGGGCTGGGCAGATCCCCTGGAGGAGGGCATGGCAACCCACTCCAGTATTCTTGCCTGGAGAATCCCCATGGACAGAGGAGCCTGGCGGGCTACAGTCCACGGGGTGGCAAAAAGTCACACACAACTAAGCAACACAGCACGGCACAAATATTTGTGCAGATTGTTCCTTAGAGTTCTAAGCAGTCTGCTATCTTCTTTTTTATTGAAATATTGTCTCTATATAACATTATGCTAGTTTTAGGTATACAATGTAATATTTTTATAAATGTTTATATTGTGAAACAGTCACTGCAATAAGTCTAGTTAGCACCCATCACCAAACATAGTTACAAATACAAATGTTTTTCTTATGATAAGAACTTTTAAGATCTCCTCTCTTAGTAACTTCCAAATATACAATAGAATATTATTAACCATAGTCACCACATTATACATTACATTCCCCAAAAGTTATTTATCTTAAATGGAAAGTTTGTACATTTCAGCCCTTTCATCTCTTTCACCTACCCTCCACCTCTGACAAACAAACACCAATCTGTATTCTGTATCTTCTTTTTTCTTCTACATAATCTCCCTAATTCATCCACCCTTATAACAACCATGATAATTTCATGAACTCTTTGAACCTCAGTTTCCTCTCCAATAAAATAAGGACAATAATGTCCTTCATAAAATTTTCTTGGGATGATTAAACGAGACGATGAAACATTAGGTATATGCAGAAAAATGAATGCCAAATACACGGTCAATTCAGTTCAATTCAGCCGCTCAGTCCTGTCTGACTCTTTGTGACCCCATGAATCACAGCACGCCAGGCCTCCCTGTCCATCACCAACTCCCGGAGTCCACTCAAACTCACAACCATTGAGTCAGTGATGCCATCCAACCATCTCATCCTTTGTCATCCTCTTCTCCTCCTGCCTTCAATCTTTCTTAGCATCAGGGTCTTTTCAAATGAGTCAGTTCTTTGCATCAGGTGGCCAAAGTATTGGAGTTTCAGCTTCAGCATCAGTCCTTCCAATAAATATTCAGGACTGATCTCCTTTAGGATGGACTGGTTGGATCTCCTTGCAGTCCAAGGGACTCTCAAGAGTCTTCTCCAACACTACAGTTCAAAAGCATCAATTCTTTGGCGCTCAGCTTTCTTCACAGTCCAACTCTCACATCCATACATGACTATTGGAAAAACCATAGCTTTGACTAGATGGACATTGGTTGGCAAAGTGATGTCTCTGCTTTTTAATATGCTGTCTAGGTTAGTTATAACTTTTCTTCCAAGGAGGAAGCATCTTTTAGTTTCATGGCTTCAGTCACCATCTGCAGTGATTTGGGGGCCCAAAAAAATACATGGTAGTCAACCAATATTTGGAAGTGTTATTATTGTTAAGCACTAGTAATGCATTGCAGACTTTTAAATTTCTATCACCAGTCCAGACTACTTTCTGCCTCCCAACACATCTAACTTCCTATGACACATCTCCACTTGTATTTTCAACAGCCATCTCAAACACAGCGTATACAACACACTGCGACATTCTCATAGTATCCTTCCTCTGTCCCATCTCCATATTTTCTACTTTCACTAAATTCCATAGTTGTTCAAGTCAGAAATCTGGAAATCATTCTAGATATCTTCTTTTCCTTTCATCCAGAGAATCCCAAAGTCCTGATGATTCCACCTTTTATTTCCTCTTGAGTTCATCTACGCTTCCATGCATCTTGAGCCCTTCTACGCTTCCATGCATCTTGAGCCCATCTACATCCCCATGCAATGCTTTCTCTCATGGCTATTACAAGAAGCCACCTCTATACATGGTGTCTGAATCTCTAGTTTTAGTCCCCTCCAATTCATCTTCTAGACTGCTTCCTAAGTGTGGCTACTGAAATGCAAATCTGAGATTATTGGTTCCTTCCTTCAAGCTCCTGTCCCAGTTCCTTACCCTGGACCATCAGATCCTAGATTTGCTCTTCAGGCTCATCTTTTTACTCCATGCTTTCTCCAGGTCGGACATCACATACCTCCCCAGTGTTGTGTTCTCTAAGCCTCCAAATCTTTACACAAACTCTCTCCTTTTGCCGTCTCCTCATGTATATTCTTTAAAATTCAACTCATGTGCTGCTTCTCAAGTAAATCTTTCTTTCCACACCAGTCACAAACCACCAGAACTGCTGTCTCTTCCCACTCCAGACTGACCAGGTCCTTTCCTAGTCCTCATCTAGTTTCTATACCAATGAAATGATAGCCCCTCTCATTCTATAGCTATCTTTTTTTTTCAGTCTCCAAAGTGATGAGTACCTTAATGGCAGAGACTTTGCTTTAAATTAGTACCCAGGATGTTGCCAAATTCATAACCTGTGCTTTGTAAATGATTATCATATTAAAAATAGATGCTTTTTAAATTTTCTTCTCTTAAAGCTCTTTTCATCTAGTGGAAAACATACAGAATTTGGAGTTTGAAGACCTATAATCAAGTTCCAAATGTGCTACCTACTAGCTGAAGACCTTGAACAAATTAGTTAACCACTTCAAATTTATTACATCATGGTGAGGATCATATATGACCATGAATGTAAACTTTGTGAATAGTAAAGTATTTTAAAAATATAACAAATGATAAGTAAGAGGCAGAGATGAAACATAATGTAGCTCAAGATGAAATTTGACCTTGAGATCAAACTTTAATAATTGGAGCTTTATATTCTGCAGGTGTCTTTCTTGGGAAACATGTAGCACAAGTACATAGACACCCATGAACAAACCTGCTTTCTACCATTAATTTTTATTGATTGTGTATATTTTGTAAGTTACTTAGATGTTTTGAGTCTTAATATTCTCATCTGTAAAATGGCAATAGAATTTCCTCATAGAATTGCTGTGAAGATTAGAGGCATTAAGACCTATATAGTAGTAGTAGTGTTAGTCACTCAGTCGTGTCCAACTCTTTGCAACCCCATGGACTGAAGGCTGCCAGGCGCCTCTGTCCACAGAATTGTCCAGGCAAGAATATTGGAGTGGGTTGTCTTTCCCTTCTCCAAGAGATTTTCCTGACCCAGGGATTGAACCTGGGTCTCCTGCATTTCAGGCAGATTCTTTATTGTCTGAGCCACCAGGGAAGCCCTTATTAAGACCTATAAAATACTGTAAAAAGAACATTATAAGTCCAGGGAAAAAATGTATGTTTCTGTTATTAAAAGTCCTTCTTTCTCCTATGAACACAAGAAAATTATTGTTTAAAATGTTTAAGTTGTAAGAACCTAATGGTCAAATGTTGCTAAAACTAGAATCACTGAGTGTAGAAATAGATTGAAATGTTAATGGGTGCAACACCAAGACCCAGAAAACACAGACAGCTTATTATTCCTCCTAACAACTGTGTTATTATTATTATTATTATCTTATTATTCCTCCTAATAACTGTGTTATTCCTCCTAACAACTGTTAGGAGGAATAATGGGTAAGTGTACTTAAAATGTCGAGAAGGTGATGGCACCCCACTGCAGCACTCTTGCCTGGAAAATCCCATGGATGGAGGAGCCTGGTGGGCTGCAGTCCATGGGGTCGGGAAGAGTCGGACACGACTGAGCGACTTCACTTTCACTTTCACGCATTGGAGAAGGAAATGGCAGCCCACTTCAGTGTTCTTGCCTGGAGAATCCCAGGGACAGGGGAGCCTGGTGGGCTGCCATCTATGGGGTTGCAGCTTCAGTCGGACACAACTGAAGTGACTTAGCAGCAGCAGCAGCAGTACTTAAAATGACTAACAGATATTAATAAATGATTTTACTTATATCAATTTCCCCATGTTTTTTCAAAGAATTTGATAACTTACAGTTAAACCTAACTCATTCCTCTGCTGAAGTTCATCCTAAATTCTGCCACATTATAACCCCCCTATTACAAACACACATCTAGTCTCACATTCTAAAAGCACTTGCCTTTGATTTAAATATTTTTATTGTTTCCCACAATGTACAAGATAAAGCCAAATCTGACTTGACATTCAAGGGCCTCCTTCCCTGGGCCACCCCCTCCTTCTACATTTTATCACTCCTAATCTGAATCCACTGCTCCTGATACAACTCTGTGAACATGCTCTGTGATTTCCTGCTTCCTAATCTTTGTTTATATCTTGTCTCCCTACTAAACCTCTCCAGAGGTCCTTCCTTTCTCTTTCTGCATGTCTAAATTCTACCCTTCCTTCTCTGACTCCAATAGCCATTGGTTATGGCTGATCTCCTCTATTGCAGTCCATGTGGTTGCTGAGTCGGACACAACTAAGCGACTGAACTGAACTGATCTCTATTATTCATGATGGTGATGTTAGTAACTAACATTCACTGAGTGCTTACTCTGTGCCAAGCACCAAGCCAAAAGGTTTATATATGTTATCTCAATTAAGCCGTTTAACAACTCTGTAGAGTTAGCACTGCTATTTGCACCTAAATGAAGCTGAGACACAGAAAGTTTCCATAACTTGAAGAAGTCATACAGTCATGATGGGTTTTAGAAAATTCCTGCCAACCTCCAAGGCCATGCTCCTAACTAATAGGCTGTGCTCTATCCTACTGTCTTTGTCTCTGTAGTTTTGATGTTTGCCATTTACTGCTTTGTATCATTAGTTAGCTCTTTTGTATATGTTTGCTCTCCCATTGAGATATTTAATCTCCATTTACCTCCCCCAAATTCTCTGATGTTCATTCTGGTTGCATTGCCCTCTTTATTCATTCAGGCCCAGTGGTAGCAATAACTTCTGGCTGTTCCTAGTCATCTTGGTGTTTCACTATTCCTTGTTGGTTTCCTTAATCTTGATCATATGACTCTAAATAATCCTTTCTTCAAACCAGTCTCAGTTAACTATTTTAAAATATGCTATCTGATTCCTTACTGAAACCCTTATGGATCTATCACCACCTCAAATTTTAAAAGAAAGTTTTATATGGATAAGTCTTAAATCAATAAATATTGATTATCATTCTTATTAGTAAATGAGTATATGATCACTCTTAATGAAGGAGTATATAATGAAATGAACTTATGAATATGCATCTATAGTGATAACTGTCTTTCTTCTGAATATTTTTATGGATCATTATCAACTGTGCCTAGATATTGTAATCACTTCTAAGTATCATGTCACCATAAAACAGGAAAGTATAGAAAATACTTGGGGAGTTTAATTTGACATTTTGTAAGTACTTCCTGAAAGCTCCCTTTTTTCATGATGTAGGATCCAGATTACTTCATGATATAGGATCTTCCTGAGAGGTAAAATAGGTATTTTAAATGTAGATTAATCTATCAGAGAACAGGGCAACCTTTGCCCATGGATCCTCCAAGCATCGATGTATGTATAAATCTGAGCCTGTGCCCAGTTTGTTGTTAGGAATGCTTTCCCTTGGGATTATGAACCACCCTTCTCCGGAAGATTGTTCTAAATGCTAGTTATTCCTGAGCCAGTCCTTCCTGTCAGACACAGCTTCATGCTTCTTATGATGACCTAAGGAACCTCTCTTGTTCCAACTCCATACATGGAGTGACATTTAAGAACAGTCTGTTGAAACTAAGCCTTACTTTTTTCTATTAAAAAGATAACCTGAATTTGAAAAAATCAACAATGGCAGTAAACAAATGCAGTGTTTATCTTTGGAATTAAGGAAGGATTTCCAGTTAGCTGATTTTCTACTATAAAATCATTGATTGCATTCTTGTATATAGACAGAGTTATTACCATACAAAGAAAGCAAACCTATGAAAAGAGAAACATTTTCTGATATTTGTGGTAGTCAAACTTTATTTTTTTTAAAACTTTAGGCAAATATATTTATATTGATCAACGGGAAAATAAAAGTGAAAGTTTTCAATAGAAAAAAAAAATCTTTGCTTCAAACGACTCTCAGCTGTTTAGAGCATTTGGTACTCAGAGAGAAAGAAAATATTGACTACTAGGTGGGCAGTGGCAGAGGTCAATAGTTTTTCCTACTTGTTCCCCCACTAGCAATCTTTCCAAGACGGTGGATAGAGCCATATCTTAATTGGAGCAAATAGTTCAAAAAGGATGTGACAATAGGTCTGCTTCCCTAACCACAGCCTTGTCTGGTTTAGGCATCCCTGCCTATCACGCCTCATGGGCGATGGTGGCTTTAAATTTGGGGGTGAGGAGCTTACTGAAGGATTATTTTTGAATAACTGAGACAGATGAAGCTCGTTTTGTTGCTATTTTCTTTTCCTGTGGGAATGAGGATAGAACCTAAACATTGAGCTTAATCATCAGGGATATTACAATAAATTAAAGCACTTATGACTTTATAAACAATTAATAGGTGCTTATATGGTATACAAAATGTTTCTAGAGAACTTCATTTGTTCTAACATTAATAGTTGCAGGGGAGCTAGAAATCAGTTTCTTTTGAGGGGAAAAACAGCAGGAACTTAAGAACTCATTCCAGATTAACATTGCTGGGGAAAGATAGTTAAGCTTGGTGCAATCAATAATTCCTCAAAGATAATAATTAGTCAAGAATCAACTCAGCTTTCTACCTCCATTTACTAGATAGCTTAAGGTTATGTATTGTGAGCAAGGTACAGTTAACCTATGACTTTCCACAGTCAAGACAACAAGACCCAGAAAATTAATTAGGGAAACTCCATGGTGGGGAAGGCAATGGCACCCCACTCCAGTACTCTTGCCTGGAAAATCACATGGATGGAGGAGCCTGGTGGGCTGCAGTCCATGGGGTCGCTACAAGTCAGACACAACTGAGCAACTTCCCTTTCACTTTTCACTTTCATGCATTGGAGGAGGAAATGGCACCCCACTCCAGAATTCTTGCCTGGAGAATCCCAGGGACGGGGGAGCCTGGTGGGCTGCCATCTGTGGGGTCGCACAGAGTTGGACACAACTGAAGTGACTTAGCAGCAGCAGCAGCAGCATGGTGTTCTACCTCATAATGATACTCTGGGTTCAAGATCCAACCTCTCACTTCTACAGGCCTAGAACTTCGCTAATTCACATATCCAGGATCTAACAGATCTGAAGATAGCAATTCTTAACCCAGATTGTACAACAGAATCTAGCAACAGCAGAGGTTTAAAAATCTACACATAGCCTGATGTCACCTCCTGAAATTCTGAGTCAGTAGATCTAGAGTGGAGCCTTTTTGAATCTCTGTTTTAAGTTTTTGAGTGATTCAGACACAAAGTTAAGAATCGCTGTCCTAGAACATGCCACTTACACTGCCCAAAGTCTTGACAGATATTAATTTAACCTTTCCTTCCCATCCTTTCTACATCCTTTTTTACAGCCCTTAATTTTTGTTGAGCACATACTATGTGCCAAATACATCAGTGCCACATCCCTGACACCAATTATACACCCATGTCCAACAGTCAGTTTTTTCTCTTTCCAAAAGGAGAATTTACTTGGAAAGGCAAACGAAAATTCAAAAAATTGCTTGGTAAGCAATGAAGTCATTGATTAATTTAACAAGAATTTGTTAAGTCTTTCTATTCATCAGAATAAATATGATTTTAAGAGACTTTTATTTCACTAGTTGATGCTTTTGTCTGTCTTTACTCTCCCAAGATATTCCTTACTTGCCAACTTCAACAATGCATTGTGTTGGCAAGACAGTGTTGCCGTATTTAGGACAGTAACTAGAGAAATACAGACATTTTTTATACCTCTTTTATCAGGCTGTGAAGATTTTTTTCACATTTATCATATACCACATCTTTTATTCCACTCAAAATCATTTCATAACTTCTTATCTTAGTTTTCAAGGCTTATTGTCATTACTTAGAGAGGAAAGCACCTTATTCATCAAACTACAAGTCATACTCTCAAGTTGCACATTCAGGAAGGTTCCTTGCCTCCAGACACTCCTGTTTTCAGGATAGCAAGTATAAAATGGGCTCAGTTTGAGGGGCTGGACCTCCCCCATGCTGTACAAATCGTTCTCAGTCACACAGGTTGGAGAAATTGAAATCCACTTTATTTGGGGAACTGTAGCATTCTGTCCAGTTATGATACTCCAAGAATAGATTCCACCACAGCAGTGACCCATGAATCCCTTCTCTTAGGAGTCAACCATGAGTTTCACTCTTATTTTCTCTACTTTTTAAATGTATTTACTTTATTTTAACTATCATCTACCTGATGATGCTTCTCAGTACCAATCCCTAACCCAGATTTCTTTCCTGAAACCTAGTCTCAAATCCAGCTACTTACTGTCATCTCCACCTGAAAGACTCCCTTGACACTTATATCCAAGATAGAATTAATCTTTCCCCCAAATGTGCTCTTCCTCCTATATTCCCTACCTTGGCAGGTGAAGTGCTGAACACCCAATGTCTCAAGGCAGAAATCTAAGAGGCATCTTAAATTCCCCTCATGTCATTCTATTTCTTCTTTTCCCTATTCATCCCACTCAATAAACATCATGATCACTTTTAAATCCACTTTTTTTTTTAATTGGAGGATAACTGCTTTACAATGTTCTGTTGGTTTCTCCCATCACTTTTTTTTGACTGAAGTATAGTTGACTTACAAGGTTGCACCAATATCCACTGTACAGCAAAGTGACTCAGGTTTACACATGTACAGTTTTACATTCTTTTCCTATTTTCCATTGTCACAGGATATTGGATATAGTTCCCTGTACTGTACAGTAGGACCTTGGTGTTTATCCATTCTCAATGCAACAGTGTGCGTCTACCAACCCCACATCCCAGTCCATCTCTCTCCCTCTCCCCTCCCCTTGGCAACTGTAAGTCTGATCTCTATGTTTGTGAATCCATTTCTGTTTTGTAGATAGTTCATTTGTGTGATATTCTAGATTCCATATATGGCATTTGTCTTTCTCTTTCTGACTTCATTAGTATAATATTCTCAAGTTGCATCCGTGTTTCTACAAATGGCATTATTTTGTTCTTTTTATGACTGAGTAGTATTCCATTATGTATATATATCATATTGTCTTTATCCATCGAATCTACCTTTTTAACATCTTGTATATTCATCCTGTCCTTTCCATGACAATTGCTTTAGTTTAATCTTGGTGCTTACAGTAGTATTGTAATTGACTTCTCTATTTATAATCCTAGGTTCAGCCTCAACAGAACCACAGTAATAATATCTCTAAAATAAAGTTTGATCACGTTTATCCTTTGCTCAAAATCTTCCCTATCTATCATCACTTACAAGATAAAGGAGGAAATACAACAGCACATGCAAAAGTAAAAAGTCATAAAACCACATGGAACTGTACAGGGAAACAAGCATTTTGACAGTGTCTGAATCATGAGTATGAGGTGGAGGATGGAGAAGTTAGGAGGGGCCAGGTCATCCACAGCAGGCCAGACATCTACTGTTACTTCTTCCTGGAATGCCTTGACCTACTTCCTTTACTGCCAACTAAAAAGTGACTTCTGGAAAGCATTCTCCAGCATCCCAGCAAAGAGGTTAATGACTCCTTCCTCAACACTAATACGTGTCTTCTACTGTTGCTATTGTTTTAATCACTTGTTTTCATGTCCGTCTCCTCTTTAGATTGTGAGCCCCTTTATAAAAAGAACCATGCATGATTCATTCCTAAATCCTGTGATAAACTTCCTAGCACAGAATGAGTCCCCACTAACGGATCTCTTTTCTTCTGCCTTCTTTAACTTCATAAGAATGCAGGTAAGAAATAATGAAATCTTAACCAAGAGTGATGGTAGGAATACAGAGGTAGAAATAAACTTTTAAAATTATTTAAGAAGTTGAATAGACTTTGTCATTAATTAAAAAGACTAAGAAATGATTGTCAAATCTCTTCCTAAAGAAGGAAAGGAAGAAAAGCTCATCTTCCTTATCTTCAGTTATATCATATAACTTTCAGGTATTTGGAATTTTAACTATTTTGTTCATTTATTTCTTAGAGCTTGTGGTGAATCTAATATTGTATGCACTGAATTGCATTAAATTTAATTATAAAAATTTTTGACACTTTTTAACATTTTAGTATAATTTTTAGAGATAGCTTCTTTAAAAAGAGGTGGGATTTAAGATAAACTTAAAGTACAGGTGAATTTCAAGGCAACAATATATAAGTCAAAAAAGATAATTCTATGAGAATATTAGCAGGATTTGGACAGGTTATAGCAAAAGTCAACAGAGATAGCAATTGAACATAGAGAAAAGAATCCAGATGAGGACAAGAGAACTCTTCAGATGGGGAAAAACTTGCTCCAGGCCATCTCAGTGGTCAAACAGGACACAAACCACATGAATCAAGTATCAGACTCCCTTGCAATAAAGACAGTAGTTGGTCCAGAAAGAACATGTCCCATCCTGAGGAAGTGGGCTCCCGTACATGGCAGGGCTGCTGGAGTGAAAGTCCTCTAAGTGGTAGAGGGCAGGGAGCCAGGAGCAGTTTTCCATTGCAGGTGAGGGGCTCGATTTAGTGATATCCAACATGCCTCTAAATTTGAGTCGTTGCAAATCTCACCACTTCAGTCATGTCTGACTCTGTGCGACCCCATAGATGGCAGCCCACCAGGCTCCCCCATCCCTGGGGTTCTCCAGGCAAGAACACTGGAGTGGGTTGCCATTTCCTTCTCCAATGCATGAAAGTGAAAGGGAAGTCGCTCAGTCATGTCCGACTCTTTGCGACCCCATGGACTACAGCCTACCAGGCTCCTCCGTCCATGGGGTTTTCCAGGCAAGAGTACTGGAGTGGGCTGCCAGTGCCTTCCACATCCTGGTCTCACACTAGTCCTTTGGTGAATGCTACTAGATCTACTATTTTTCAGTGCTACCTATTATCTGGAACCTGTTGGTCCTGATGGCTGCCATGCTTAGCCTGCTGTGGGGGCAGCTTGAATAAACATTTATACAGTTGTGATTTTGTATCCTGGAGCTTTGGAACCAGGCAAATCCAGGTTAGAATTTCAGTTCTTTAACCTACTACTATATGAGGTTAGGTTAATTTCTCATATTTTAAAAACTCTACTTCCTTCATATGCTACATGGAGATTATAATACCCTTAGCTATGAGGTTAATATAAGAATTAAAAATAAAATATTTGTAAAGCACTTAGCAAACTGCCTGGAACCTATTTAGTGATTAACAGCAATTTTGATTATTAACTGTATTTTATAAATTTGCTCCATGCATTTAAGTTTTTCATAAAATATTTTTTCTCAATTAACTAAACAAATATTTATCTGATGACAACATGTTCTAAACTCTAGCATTCAAATCATGAATAAGATGAACTTCCTACCCTTTGATATTTATATTCTAGTAGGAAAGACATAATAAGCCAATAATAAAATAAACATAATATGTAATATCAAGTACTAATACTGGCCATAAAGAAAAATAAAGCAGGTTAGGAGATATAAGGGCTTCCCTAGTGACTCAGGGTCACAAAGAGTTGGACATGACTGAGCGACTGAACGGAACTAAACTGATTGGCTCTCTGGTGAAGAATCTACCTGCAGTGTAGGAGACTCGTGTCCAATCCCTGAGCTGGGAATGTCTCCTGGAGGAGGAAATGGCAAGCCACTCCAGTATTCTTGCTTGAGAAATCCATGGACAAAGGAACCTAGAGGGCTACAGTCCATGGGATCAAGAGTTGGATACAACTAAACCACCACAGGAAGTATAAAATGATTGGATAGGATGCAGATACAATGTTATTTTAAATAATATGGTGAGATAAGCCCTCTTTGAAGAAAGCATAATTTGAAAAAAGTCTTGAATGAAATAAGAGAATAAGCCATGTAGATAACAAAAGAGAAATGCCTCCTGGCTAGAGAGAAGCATAAGTACAAGACTTTGAGTTAGAAACACACTTGTCCTGGTGGTGGCCATCAGGATGCTGAGGATGACTGGAACAGAATGATGAGAAATGAGGTTGGAGAGATTGGTAAGGCCCAGGTCATGCAGGACAGATACTTTAGATTTGATTCTGAGTGTAATGGAAAGTCTGTAGAGTATTTTGTACAGGGGAATGATGTGATTGATTCATGTCTTCATAAGGCCATTCATAATGTGTGGGGAATAAACAGTGGAAATAGGGCAAGTTAAGCTGATGGAAAACCAATAAGGAAATTTATTGCCTACCTAGAGAGAGACTTTTCATACTGTTCATGGGGTTCTCAAGGCAAGAATACTGAAATGGTTTGCCATTCCCTTCTCCAGTGGGCTATGTTTTGTCAGAACTCTTCACTATGACCCGTCTGTCTTGGGTGGCCCTACACAGCATGGCTCATAGTTTCATTGAGTTAGACAAGGTTATGGTCCATGTGATCAGTTTGATTAGTTTTCTGTGACTGTGGTTTTCATTCTGTCTGCCCTCTGATGGATAAGGATCATTCTGTCTGCCCTCTGATGGATAAGGATAAGAGGGTTATGGAAACTTCCTGATGAAGAGAATGACTGAGGGGGAAACTGGGTCTTGTTCTGATGGGCGGGGCCATGATCAGTAAATCTTTAATCCAACTTTCTGTTGATAGTTGGGGTTGTGTTTCCTCCCTGTTGTTTGACCTGAGGCCAAACTATGGTGGAGGTAATGAAGATAATGGGGACCTCCTTCAAAAGGTCCTGTGCATGCACTGCCCCACTCAGTGCCCCCAACCCTGCAGCAGGTCACTGCTGACCCATGCCTCTGTTGGAGATTCCTGGACACTCATTGGCAAGTCTGGGTCAGTTCCTTGTGGGGTTACTGCTCCATTCTCCTGAGTCCTGGTGAGCACAAGGTTTTGTTTATGCCCTCCAAGAGTCAGTTTTCCCAGTCCTGTAAGTTCTGGTGGCTCTATGGTGGGGTTAATGGAGACCTCCTCCAAGAGGGCTTACGCCATACTGAGGTCTCCTGCACCCAGAGCCCCTGCCCCTGCAACAGACCACTGCTGACCCATACCCCCCGCAGGAGACACTCAAACGCTCAAAAGCAGGTATGGCTCAATCTCTGTGGGGTCTCCTGGTGTGCACAGGTTTTGTTTGAGCCCTCCAAACAGCTATGGCAGGTATGGGGTTTGATTCTAAACATGATTTTGCCCCTCCTACCATCTTGCTGGAGCTTCTCCTTTGCCCTTGGATGTGGGGTATTTTTTGGTGGGATTGAACATTCTCCGTCAACAGTTGTTCAGCAGCAAGTTGTAATTTTGGGCTTCTCACAGAAGATGAGTGCACGTCCTTATACTCCACCATCTTGAGATCAGACTATACTGTACAATTGCACTCATCTCGCACGCTAGCAAAGTAATGCTCAAAATTCTCGAAGCCAGGCTTCAACAGTACGTGAACCGTGAATTCCAGATGTTCAAGCTGGATTTAGAAAAGGAAGAGGAACCATAGGTCAAATTGCCAACGTCCATTGGATCTTAGAAAAAGCAATAGAGTTTCAGAAAAACATCTACTTCTGCTTTATTGAATATGCCAAAGCCTTTGACTGTGTGAATCACAACAAACTGGAAAATTCTTCAAGAGATGGGAATACCAGACCACCTGACCTGCCTCCTGAGATCTGTATGCAGGTCAAGAAGCAGCAGATAGAATCAGACATGAAACAATAGACTGGTTCCAAATCGGGAAAGGAATACATCAAGGCCGCATATTGCCACCCTGCTTATTTAACTTACATGCAGAGTACATCATGCGAAATTTTGGGCTGGATGAAGCTCAAGCTGGAATCAAGATTGCTGGGAGAAATATCAATAATCTCATATATATAGAAGATACCACCCTTACGGCAGAAAGCAAAGAAGAACTGAAGAGCCTCTTGATGAAAGTGAAAGAGGAGAGTGAAAAATTTGGCTTAAAACTCAACATTCAGAAAACTATGATCAAGGCATCTGATTCCATCACTTCATGGCAAATAGATGGAGAAACAATGGAAACAGTGAGAGACTTTATTTTGGGGGGGGCTGTAAAATCACTGCAGTCCATGAGGTCGCGAAGAGTTGGACACAACTGAGCGACTTCCCTTTCACTTTTCATTTTCATGCATTGGAGAAGGAAGTGGCAACCCACTCCAGTGTTCTTGCCTGGAGAATCCAAGGGACAGGAGAGCCTGGTGGGCTGCCGTCTATAGGGCCGCACAGAGTCGGACATGACTGAAGTGACTTAGCAGCAGCAGCAGCAAAATCACTGCAGATGGTGACTGTAGCCATGAAATTAAAGGACACTTGCTCCTTAGAAGAAAAGCTATGACCAACCTAAACAGCATATTAAAAAGCAGAGATATTACTTTGCCAAAAAAGGTCCGTCTAGTCAAAGCTGTGGTTTTTCAAGTAGTCATGTATGGATGTGAGAGTTGGACTATAAAGAAAGCTGAGTGCTGAAGACTTAATGCTTTTGAACTGTGGTGTTGGAGAAGACTCTTCAGAATCCCTTGGACTGCGAGAAGATCAAACCACTCAATCCTAAAGAAAATCAGTCCTGAGTATTTACTGGAAGGACTGGATGCTGAAGCTGAAGCTCCAGTACTTTGGTCACCTGATGCGAAGAACTGACTCATTTGAAAAGACCCTGATTCTGGGAAAGATTGAAGGCGGCAGGAGAAGGGGATGACAGAGGATGAGATGGTTGGATGGCATCTCCGACTCAATGGACATGAGTTTGAGTAAACTCTGGTAGTCGGTGTTGGACAGGGAAGCCTGGTATGCTGCAGTCCATGGGGTCGTAAGGAGTCAGACACGACTGAGCAACTGAACTGAACTGAACTGAGAGAGAGACAGCAGAGGTTTGGGCTTAGGATGACAGTAGTAGACATGCTGAAAGAAGGGCATGACTTGAAAGCAATGCTCACAGACTTTGGTGCTAGATTTGGTTATAGAAAGACACAAAGGAGTTTAGGATAATGAAAATCTAACATTTGGGGCTGAGCCACTATGGTTAAGTGAGATGGGGGAAATGGGAAAGCATTGAACTTGTTAGTAAAGGAAATCAAGTTTGGTTTTGTACACATTAAATTCAATATGTCAATTAGCAGAAATCTTGAGTAGGAAATTAGATACTCATGAATTTGGTGCTGTAATAGCCTGGAGGTAAAATCTGAGTCAGCAGCATATGGATGGTTTTTAAAGCAGGGAGGCAGGATGACATTGCCTCACATATGAGTATAGGTGCAGAGGCAGAGAGTTCTGAGGATTCAACCCTGGGATGTGCCAACATTTAGATATTTAGACACTGATCAGGAGAGTTCAATGAAGGGAGAGAAAGATGTGGAGATTGGAGTATCTGAGACATCTACTGAAGGAAATATTTTTGAAAAAAGTGTTTGTAATCAACTCTCAAATGCTATTAAAAAAACAAATAAGATTCGGGTTAAAAATTGACTTTGCAATTGACATGGTAGAAATTATTGATAGGAATGAAAAAATATTGGAGTGACTTGAGGTGAAATGGTTAATATTGAAACTCTTTGGGGGAGTTTTTTACCAAAGAAGGGCTTTTCTGGTGGCTCAGCTGGTAAAGAATCTGCCTGCAATGTGGGAGACCTGGATTCATTCCTGGGTTGGGAAGATCCACTAGAGAAGGGAGCGGCTACCCCTCCAGTGTTCTGGCCTGGAAAATTCCATGGACTATATAGTCCGTGGGGTTGCAAAAAATAGGACACGACTGAGCAATTTTCACTTTCACTATACCAAAGAAGACCAGAGTAATGGGGATGTGGATTCCAGGAGCATTTTTTTTTTTTCACAAGATGGCAGATATTTTACCATGTTTGCATTTTGATGAACATGACCAAGTAAAGAAGCAGAGATTAGTAATGCAAAATTTGGGTGAAAATTGTAGGAAAGAGGTCTACTTGTCCTCAATAGGACAAGGGGGATGGGATCCAGAACAGATTGTTAGTCTTGGAAGGAAGCACAGACAGTTCATCCATCCCCTCACTTTATTCAGATCTCTGCTCAGACATATCAGGGATGTCTTTGCTGAACATCCTTCCCAAAATCGTACCCTGCCTATGGATCACAGCTTTGCTTTCCTTTGTAATCCCTTTCCTGTCTAGTATTATGTTGAATATACATATATTTATTAAGTTATTGTTTGTTTTTTATCCAGGAATATGATCATCAGAAGAGAAGGGACTTTGCCCTCTCCAGATGTCATAACATTGCCTGGGGTGGAGTACCCTTCATAAATACTTGTGTATTAAATGAGTGAAACAGGAAGAAAAAAATAGAAAAATAGGTGTACAAATGCAGGCAGGTTTGTAGATTTAGTGGACAGAAGAATTCTTTTTCTTCTCATTACTTCTATTTTCTTGGTGTCGTGAGAGGCAAGTCACCAGTTTGGAACTGAAAAGAAACTGGAACATATTTGCCCCAGAGAATAGGAAGAATGTACTACAAAATGCGGCTGAATTACCAGAAAATGTCAAGAGACATTTGATTGTGGTCAAAGTTGCAAAGTGAGACCAGTTAGTAAATTTGTGAGTTTTCTTTCACCTGAAATCGGCCAGTGAGGTGCAGGGACAGAAAGTGGAAGTCGCTCACTCATGTCCAACTCTGCAACCCCATGGACTATACACACAGTCCGTGGAATTCTCCAGGCCAGAATACTGGAGTGGGTAGCTGTTGCCTTCTCCAGGGGATCTTCCCAACCCAGGGATTGAACCCAGGTCTCCCACATTGTGGATGGATTCTTTACCAGCTGAGCCACAAGGGAAGCCCAAGAATGATGTGAAGAGCTGACTCATTTGAAAAGACCCTGATGCTGGGAAAAATTGAAGGCAGGAGGAGAAGGGGACGACAGAGGATGAGATGGCTGGTTGGCGTCACCAACTCAACGGACATGGGTTTGGGTGAACTCCAAGAGTTGGTGATGGACAGGGAGGCCTGGCGTGCTGTTGCCCATAGGGTCACAAAGAGTTGGACATGACTGAGCGACTGAACTAAACTGATAGTCTATCCTTTCTCCAGTGGATCTTCTCGACCCAGGAATCTAACCGGGGTCTCCTGCATTGAAGGCAGATTCTTAATAATTGAGCTATTAGGGAAGCAGGGACAGAGAAAGTAGAGAATGAGGTTTAATCATTATCAAGATTTTTGCTATAACAGTGTAATAAAGGTTAAGAGAGTTATATTAGTTTCCTGCAACTGCCATAAAAATGCCAACACAAACTTGGTGGCTTAAAACAACAAAAATTTATTCTCTCACAGTTGAGACACCAGAAGTCTGAAATCAAGGTATCAGGAGGGTTGATTCCTTCTTGAGGCTCTGAGGAAGAAACTGTCCCAGTTCCTCTCCTTCCTTCTCATGGTTTCCTGCATTTCTTGGCTTATGGCAGCATAACTCCATTCCCTGCTTCCATCTTCATAGGGCCTTGCCGCCTGTGTCTATGCCTCTGTGTGTCCTTCTCTTTCTCTAAGAGCACCCGTCTTGAATTTAGGACTCTGCCTAATCTAGTGTGTCCCTCTTAACCAATTACATCTGCAAAGACTCTATTTCCAAATAAAGTCATATTCTAAGGCTCTGAGTGGACACGAACATTGGGGAGATACTGTCCAACTCACTACAGGGGTTGAGCGTATTTGCAAAGAAGTGATTATACCCATGAACCATAGATTCTAGAAGGGAAAGTGCTCCCAGGATGTGTAGTGAGATGGATCATGGGAACTGAAAAATGATATATTCAGTGGATTAGTGGACTCTATTTGGACAAAGTAATAGAGGAAGGGTACTACAATAACTGACTTTGAAAAGTAGCTGGTGATGAACAGAGAGTGGGAAGCTTGAAATTTAGGAGGCAGTGTATGAGTTGATAATGTTAAATTCTAGGGCATAACCATGGAAAAGGTTGGAAGGGGTGTTATAAAGGAAAAGGCCATCAGAACTGATGAGGTCAAGGAACTGTGGACAAGGTCAAGGACAGCACATTTAGCTAAATCTTTGATGGGAGGTGGTAAAATCCACAAGGATGGGAAAGTAGTAAGTGATGTGCTGAGGTCCTTAAAGACTGTTGTCAGTGTTACCTCAGTGAGGATAGACAGCAGCTGATACCTTATGGCATATAAGAATGAAAAGACTAGTGAAATGGAGGGAAGAGCAAGGCAACTCTCATCCCAGGTGCTGTGGGGATTTAGGGCATAAGAACATATCAGCTACCCTCTAGGAGTGGGGTGTACCCTCGTCAGAAAATTTTCAGGTTTCGAGTACAACACAAATGTTCAGAGTATAAGCTGAAGATGCAAAGATGCAGAGAATTCTGCTGACAACAGCTTGATGGAGTGGTCTGGGAATGATCAGAACAGTGGGAGACTGCATCAGACTACAGAATATACACCACCATGGCCAGAGGCTGGAGAGGAGGTTTGGCTGGGGAGATTTCTGGTGGTGATGGAAGCAAACAGGACAGCATAGCCCTCCACTGTAGGGACAGACTTTAATGAATCCTTCTCTTAATTTGAGGAAGGTGCTGTCCCTACCTTCACAGTATTATTTATAATAACTCTATAAAGAGTATTTGTACCCCATCCCAAGCGTTACACCCACTTCACCTGCAGGTTGTATGTGGGTTCCCTGTGTTTATTAATGTCTGCCTTTCACTGGAATGGGAGGGTCTTGAGTGTTGGGCTCCTGAACTAGCCAACTTCTTTATTCATAGCACTTTGGACATAGTAGGGGTTTCAAAATAGCTGCATGGATTGTGGTGAGTTGAAAAACTAAAATTAAGAAAATTCTCAGTTCTCTGTCTCTGCTTTCCTTTGTCTTTTATACAACTAGGGGAAGAGCAGGGTGTTATGCTAAAAAACTTTTCTCCCCTATGATAGTCTTACAGCCTGTTTACTTGTTCAGGGCACATCGTCACCATGTGACAGGACGTGTGTGCTCTAAAATGACAAAATGTGTGGATCCTGGCCAGGAGAGTCAAGAAATTACTTCATAAACAAAGCTGTAAATAACATCTGGGCTGTCCAGATACAGGAGGACCTGGTGGCTTTTCCTTTTGGCTGTTTTGTTTGGTCGTGGCCATCTCCCTGTAGACCCAAATGAATCAGGGAGCCGCCGTCTCAGCCCCAAATTACTCCAGGCTAATTTTGTTGCTGAGAAGTCATGGCAGGCTCTCCCAATGGGAAAACCAGACCCTGCAGGGTGAAATGACAGGAAACCAGTGAATCACAGCATTGAGGAGGGAAGCCGAAAGATCCAAATCGTCAAGATAAAGGGGAACCGTGAAGGGGAAATAAAGCTTATAAACATTTTTTGTCTCAGGTTACAGAAAAATTTGATGAGAATAATAATACTAATTTAAAATTGATAGACTTATTTTGATCTGACTATACCTCAAACCACAACTTTCTTTGTAGACATTAGTCAACTTAGCTGTCTAGTATTTAAATCATTTTCTTTCTACTGCACTTGATTTGTAGACTACTGTAATAACATTCTATAATGAATGGAAGTTACACCAAACGAAAGATAAAAGTGATATTAATATGCTGAAAGAAAACTTCATTGTAGATATTAGTACGTAATACAGAAAATTCTATGGCAACCTACAAGTGCAAACTTCTCTGCTTCCTTGATGACTCATGATGTTTGTGCCTCTTCTGGAAGGTGTAACCTGTTTGAATAGGGTGTGAGTTCTGCTAATGCAAACATTACAGATAAAGGCAAATTTGAGGGGAAAAAAGCAGTAGAACCTTAGAAGGTGGCTTTTCCCCCTTTCTCTACATGTCAAAAAAGTAGAGCTTGAAAAAGCTCTGGTCTCTTGCCAGTAGCACACTGCACCTCCGTCATTGCTAGAATTACAGAGTTGAGAAGAAGAAAGGCTTGATGAAGGGCTGGGTGAGGTTCCAGTGCCCCCATCGTGGCCTGCAGACTTCACCTGGCTGTGTCTGTGTCACTTGTGTGCCTCAGTGCCCAATTCTGGGCTCCAGCCCCAGGGAAACGTGCCAGAGTACAGCATTCTTCACCAATGCTCGTGGCAAAACTCACAGAACTGCAGAGACAAATAGATGAATCTACTATCACAGATGGGGACTTCAGTACTCTGGAAACACTGCTTTGTCTCTGATTCAATTCTGTTCAGCAGATACTGACTGAATAACTACCATATGCCCCGTGAGACTGCATAAACATGATCCAGACTTTGGGGTTGGGAGATCTGAGTTTAGAACCAGGGTCTACCATTTACCACTTAAGACCCCAGGTCAATCATTGATCTTTTTCTCAGTGTGTGTCCACATCTGTGAAATGAATGGCAGTGAAAATTAAAGGCCACAAGTGGGTGCTGTTATGTGCTCAATGGTTATTTTTCTTTCTCTCTTCTTGTGAATCTGAACATCAGTTTAAGTTAAGATTTTAACTCAAAGAGTTGACTGTCTCAACTGGGAGACACTGACCTACGTCCTGGGAGAATTTTGTACATGTACCTGGAGGTGACATGAGGGGTTGAGCCCAGTCTAGTGGATCTGGGTCTCTGAGGTCCAGGTAGGAATCTTTACATACAACAGGCTCCCAGGTGACCTGAAGCATTCTACCAAAAAGCTAGCCTCAATCCTCCTCAAATCCATGAATGCTGACATTTTCACAGAGACTCCCAAGACAAAAGACCTCAACGGCATTTTAGGATTTAGGTTTTATCATACCCTGTAGAGCTGGAGAGATGGCCATAGGGAGGGAAAGAGAGAGAATCTTCCCCACAAACTTCTCTTCCATAATATGAGATAGAAGCTCTGACCACCAAGCTCCTATAGTAATTTTTTGTTCTTCTTTAATGCTGCTAATTGCCGGGGACCAGCCCCGGCTGAACCAGGGTATTCGAAGGAGAGACGGCGTAGGCGAAGATCAGGAAACAATTGCTTAATTAAATGTTAATTAAGGATATAAAGAGTAATAGAATGAGGATAGCTCAGTAAAATTCAGTGAAGAAAAGAGGCTGAAATAAGGATAGCTCAGTGAGGAAATTCAGTGGAGAAAAGAGGCTGAATAATTCAGCCAGAAGGTAAGAGAAAGAACGACATGGTGAGACCAAGTTTCGGTGAACAAGGCCCGCACTTTATTTTTCAAAGTAGTTTTTATACCTTAAGTTATGCACAGAGGATAATGGGGGAAGGGGTAGAGTCTTGCAGCAAACCAGGCTTTCTTCCTGCAAACTTATCATATGCAAAAGCTTAGGTGATTTGCATCATCTTCTGGCCCGGAGGCCTGTTAACATTTTAAGACCTTTTCTTCAGAAAACTTATTTTTCTCTAAAGGTGATTGGTCAGGAGCCACCCTCCAAAAGCATTAGATAAAGTTGCATTCGTACAGCGCAAAGGTGTGGTGGGCTACAAAAAGAATTAACTCAAGGGTCCCAGGTTACAAACATTAAAGCTACTATTTACACCAATTATATTAACCAATACACTGCCAGGGACACAGCAGGTAAGGGATATGGAAACTTAGCAGCAAACATTGGCCCAACAAGTGAAAATCTCTTCACCAATACAATTTCTAATCAATCTTTTAACTACTCAAAAGAATCTGTGTTTAGACAGTTTAGAACATCTCCTGCCTCTCACAGTTGGGAGGCTCTGAACAATCACATGTGGCCGGAAAAACCTATTCAGGCAGGCTAGAGGATTTCCAAAGGAGTTTGTAGGTTAAACACTGTCACACCCAGGAATTATTAACTGGAGCTGTAAGCTAACTTTTTTCAGAGAGGTAGTGGGGGACAGCCCCCCGTAAAGTCAGAGGTGTAGGTGAAAGCACAAAGCAGAAAGTAGGCAGACTCTGGTTTTGGGGGTATATGCTCGAGAATTTCCAGGGGGACTCCTGAAGCTCGATCCCGCCTTTGCGTATGCCGAGCCTCCTTCCTCATGACCTTTGTCATGGGCGGAGTTCCTCACGCTGGCTACCGGCAGTGATAGAATTTCCAGTTGAGCTATTCCAGATCCTGAAAAGTGCTGCACTCAATATGCAATATGCACTCAATATGCAATATGCCGGCTCCCGGCAGCTAATCATGTTCAACTTTGCATTAGAAATTATATCTCATTTATTCTCCCCATGGTTCCTTTTCTATCTCTTGGCACATGGTCATGAGAAATACATACTGAGATAAATTGATTAGCAAATAAGTTCAATAATGTATTCATTCTTCCTGACTTCCATAACTGGGGAGACCCAAAAGGAAAGCTGGGCTGGGATAGGAAGGGGAAATGTGGTATCTCTGAAGCTGCTTGGGAGGGGCCATTTCCCCAAGGATGGGAGCAAGTATACATTTCCCTGTCTCTCCAGGAAAGGATTGGATGTTGAGACCTTGAAAATGCCTTGTTCTGTAAGTCTGCCCTGCCAGACTTACAAACACATGTGAGATGCTGGTGGAGGTTGATTTACCAAAATAATTTCCAAAAGAGGAAAATCAACAATCAAAATGGGCTGTCCTCCAGTGAGATTCAGTGACCTTAAAAATTCAAGCTGCCAAAGTCTCCAGACTGCCAACTGGCAACCTTGGTGCCCCTGTCTTTTGCAGGTAATTCAGTCCAGTAGAGAGCCCAACAGCCTGATAAGCTAGGTTTGTAGCAGGGAGAGAAACCAAGAGACTGTATAGACACAGACTAAAAGAGGAAGAATCATTGGAACCAAGAGATTAATCATAACATCTCGTGTAGCACTTGAGACGTTTTCCAGGTTTGAATTGCTTGTTTGGAATATTGTTGGCATCTTGCTGAGGGGAGATATTAAGTCAGGTTCCCCAAATCCCTTCAGAGGTCATCCATTCTAAAGCCACATTGTCTAGGTTCTCTTAGGATTTCATGATGGAACATGTTCTTTGACAGACAAGAATGCAAAGTAGAATCTCCTGTGATAGTGTAGAGAGGTCAGTCCATTAAAAGTAAAGCCTTGGAGGTATCTACCTAGATCTGCTGTTGTTAAGGAAATAGCTTCAAGAAAAACAGGTAACAGCCACTCAACCTGAGTGTTAGTTGAGCTGTTCAGATGAGTGGTTCTCAAGATTCACTACCATCCCGAATTAAATGAGTACATCCAAACTGATATCAGCATCACTTGTATAAATATACATCCTCATCTATGCCAGTTCCACTCCAGAGTGCCTGATTGAGTAGGTTTGTGAATATATACTTTTTTAAAAGCCCTCCAGGATTCAAAGCCCAGTAAGGCTTGGGAACTTCTGGTGTCCATAACTAACATTGTCCGCGAGGATCCCAAGTGTGGAACAACTCAGAGACAGCATTGCAATTCTCTGGTGAATTTTTGACCTTGAGAAATACTTCAGGTAGTAAGTTAAACTCTGTAGATGTATTCATGTGCTTTACACACACACACACACACACACACACACAGACCAGTGATAGAAAAACTCTAGATTTGATTCACCCAGTTGCTAGTCAAATTCTTTCCATCCACTGAACTTCCTCAGAGCTCTTTGAAGTCAGCAATTACTTTGTTCTCAGAGGAGTCATTCTGTGGCAAGGAAAATGTTGAAAGCTTGGCAATGTATTAGGACTTTCCAAATCTGGGTCATTTCAAAATATTTATCTGTATGTTGTTTATCCTTTTTCAGTATTTAGACTTCATTCTTTCTAATAACCAGAGGACAGTCTATTGCTCTTAGTCACCTGGAATGCATAATAAAGATAGTAAATTTGCCAGTGGTTCTAACATAAGGCAGCTATCTTTAATAATTTCCATAATAACCCCCTGTCCTCTTTCAGAAGCACAGATTTAGCAACTGAATAGAGGCTTTTATACAGTGCCTGACACAGAATCACTCCTCAGTAAATATGAGCTATGATTTTCAGTATTCTATTTTCATTAACTCAGTATCCAGCCACACTCTTCCAGACAGGTTACCATCAATGTTCTAAACGAATATTTTACACACATCCTCTTCCAAGCTTCTAGAATTACTATTCTCAACCTCCTGTTTTATCCCATATGTTTGTCCCTGATACTTACAGAGTGAGAAATCTTTGGGTAACATCTCTGCTGATAGTTGAAACATGTAGCTTTTTTTTTAGTGTTCTCTTAGATTCCCCATTTGCAGGAAACCACAAATCCTAATGTTGATTTCCTGTATTGCTGTAGAAGCTCAAGATGCAGGAATTTCACTTTTTAATGGCCCATCTCTCTATGCAAAAGACTATCCATACTGAGATGCTCACTGTTTTATCTGAAAGTGCACTGACTCATAACTCCATGCACAGATACCTCCCACCTCTACTCTCTGTCTCTGATCTGTGGTACTAGCTCAACCTGACCTTCCAACTCCAAAGGGTATTGAATCATTGGTTCGCACCCAGTCCAGGTCCCAATTAGTATCCTCTGTATTTTTTTTTTCTTACCACATAATAGATTAAGTATTGAGGTTTATAGCAGCCTCATTGATAACACTGAGGATAAGATAGCTTTGGTGTCTCTCAAACCATTTAAGTTCCTTCAGTGAACGCCATTGGATTTCCACTGGATTTCCTCAATACAGCACATTATCAATCAAGCACTGCCTATCACAGGGAAATCCACAAAGCCAGAGCACGTGTGTATCAGAGCCTATGGAAGACAGGCAGATTACAAAAAAGGGACAGTTTTAACGTTTTCATTTTAGAGTCCTTCTACCCCATCCTCTCTCCCTCCCTCTCCCCCTCCCCCTCTCCTTCTCTCACCTGTGCTCTCTCTCTCTCTCTCTCTCTCTCACACACACACATATACACACACACACACACACACACACACACACACAGCTTCTGTTTTCCAGGAGCTTTTGAAATTTTACTTGGCTCATATTCCTGAGGCCAATGGACAGGAAATGAAAATTGGATAGGAAGGGAGCTGAAAACATCTTCTATAAATTTTTTGTTGCATGGGGTATGATAGTTTTCCCATCTAAAATGTTTTAAAAATAGATTTACCAGGAAATATTGCTTTATATAGAAGGACTGCCATGCTATATGGTTATTATTATCATTACCAATTAAAATCACCATATTAATAGCTCTCTTGAATAATGACTTTCATCTGACTGTATGAAAAGTTTAGAAAATATTGAGATAAATTTCCCTGCATTGTAATTCCAGGGATGACATTCTAAGGAAAGTCCTATCCTGTTGAAGCAATTGTGTCCCATAGAATTACAGTACTTGAGGGGGAAAACTTTCTGAAGTCTTCTCAGTTCCTCTTTTAACTTCACTTACTATGAAGGAATAGTTTCAAATGAATTAACCTAAACACAGAAAATAATCATTCTAATTCTATGTAAGATTTTAAGATTTCCTAGTTCCCTGTCTTCTTTATCACATATGCTTTTGCTTCCCAATCTATATTAAAATAGAAAAAGTGAAAACAATGTAGTGAGGTGGTTTTTTTTTTTTTTTTCATAAAGATCTGCTCTTTAGTTTGAGATTATTTCCTATTTATTATTTTGGTGTTCAAACACCCTTCCTTTTTTGAAGTTATGGGTGCAATAGATGGAAGGGTTTTGTTTATTGCCCTCACTTGACAAAATGAAAAACTGACTCTTCCATATTGGGCCCAAAATTTAAGTGTAAAATTTTACTTTTTAAGGAAACTCAAAACTCCTGAAATCAGCACTATGCCTTTAGACTTCACGACAGAGCACTGCTAAATGCCTCAATTTGGGGCTGCAATAAGCCAGACCACGAAGGGATGGCTGCTGGAGACTTAGCTGTTATAACTTTAGAAATAGATTAGGTGACTGTTGCTGGTATCCCAGGGGTCATAATTCTTCCTCAGATATTTCAAAAGGATAAGGTAATTAAGTTAATAATCCCTGTTGTTACAAATACTAGTTGTGGCATTGTTCATTTATTGCCTTCTTACAGCCATGATATCGATTTACACAAGAATTACTTGGGGGAAGTCCTGGTATTGAAGACTCCAGAAAGAAACTAGGATCAAAGACTCCTAGATTAAAGGGTTGATTTAGGATAAATGTTAAAAGGCATAATGTGAACAACACACTTATTACAAACAAGAAATCCCAGTCTTACCTACTGTTCTATATGGTGACAGGCATTTCACTTCCTGTGAAAATAAAGCAAAAATGGAAACATAAATGAGTGAAGTAAATTGTTACTTGGGCAATTAACATAAAAGCACTTGTATTTAGATACCTTTAATTTGCATTTCAAATGAAGTTTAGTAGTTAAAGTAGGTAAGGCCACACAGGAAGAAAAATTTGACTTCTAAATATGTACATATTTGAATAGTATATAAAATAAATGTGTACATAGGTTTTTTACAAGCCCAAAAAGTTCATTTATCTGTCTGTTGTATTTTGAGATCATAATATTTAGAGTTTTTATCTGGCCTCTTTTAAGAAACTCAGAATGCACAATTTAAATAGCTAGATGATCCCACTTCATAAACCACAGACATCCAATTTAGCATAGTCTCATAGGCTCAAAGAGATAAATCAGTGTGTGGTAAAAGAAGAATTTTAATAAAACGTGAAAATACAACCTATACCAACTATTCAGTATTTCTGCAGACTACTGCTTCTCAGTATCATCTCCTGCATGACAACTACTCTGGCCAAGGGCTGGTGAAAAAACTTTGGGGAAAAACTCAAAACCTATGCAAAATGGTAGCATTTCAAATCTATCTGCCAAGTTGACCAGAAAGACCATTTCATAGAAAATTTGCGTAAATTAAGTTTGGTTTTCCCACTTACATTGTACTCCTGGGCAATCTGCCAGGCTACTATCTGTTTTCAGAAGCCCTGGGTAGGATTTTTTGTTCACCATCTGGTGATCAAGAAGGATCTATCCTCATACCTCTGTGGTTCACCTTGCCCTCTTAGGTAAATAACACTCTCTTCTTTTCCACATTCAACTTTTTTTTTTCTGGCCATAGTTTCACATATGATATTTTACATGTTTCAATGCCATTCTCCCATATCATCCCTCCCTTGCCCTCTCCCACAGAGACCAAAAGACTGCTCAATACATCTGTGTCTCTTTTGCTGTCTCGCATACAGGGTTATCATTTCCTTCTTTCTAAATTCCATATATATGCATTAGTATACTGCATTGGTGTTTTTCTTTCTGGCTTACTTCACTCTGTATAATAGGCTCCAGTTTCATCCACCTCATTAGAACTGATTCAGATGTATTCTTTGTAATGGCTGAGTAATATTCTATTGTGTTTTTGTACTACAGCTTTCTTATCCATTAATCTGCTGATGGACATCTAGGTTGCTTCCCTGTCCTGGCTATTATAAACAGTGCTGTGATGAACATTGGGGTACACATATCTCTTTTGATTCTGGTTTCCTCAGTGTGTATGCCCAGCAGTGGGATTGCTGGGTCATATGGCAGTTCTATTTCCTGTTTTTTAAGGAATCTTCACACTGTTCTCCATAGTGGCTGTACTAGTTTGCATTCCCACCAACAGTGGAAGAGGGTTCCCTTTTCTCCACACCCTCTCCATCATTTATTGCTTGTAGACTTTCGGATTGCAGCCATTCTGACTGGCATGAAATGGTACCTCATAGTGGTTTTGATTTGCATTTCTCTGATAATGAGTGATGCTGAGCATCTTTTCATGTGTTTGTTAGCCATGTGTATGTCTTCTTTGGAGAAATGTCTGTTTATTTCTTTGGCCCACTTTTTGATTGGGTCTTTTATTTTTCTGGAATTGAGCTGCAGGAGTTGCTTGTATATTTATGAAATCAATTCTTTGTGAGTTGCTTCGTTTGCTATTATTTTCTCCCATTCTGAAGGCTGTCTTTTCACCTTGCTTATTTTTTCTTTGTTGTAAAGAAGCTTTTAATTTTAATTAGGTCCCATTTGTTTATTTTTGCTTTTATTTCCAAAATTCTAGGAAGTGGGTCATAGAGGATCCTGCTGTGGTTTATGTCAGAGAGTGTTTTGCCTATGTTTTCCTCTAGGAGTTTAATAGTTTCTGGTCTTACATTTAGATCTTTAATCCATTCTGAGTTTAATTTTGTGTATGGTGTTAGAAAGTGTTCTAGTTTCATTCTTTTACAAGTGGTTGACCAGTTTCCCCAGCACCACTTGTTAAAGAGATTGTCTTTAATCCATTGTATATTCTTGCCTCCTTTGTCAAAGATAAGGTGTCCATATGTGCGTGGATTTATCTCTGGGCTTTCTATTTTGTTCCATTGATCTATATTTCTGTCCTTGTGCCAGTACCATACTGTCTTGATGACTGCAGCTTTGTAGTAGAGCCTGAAGTCAGGCAGGTTGATTCCTCCAGTTCCATTCTTCTTTCTCAAGATAGCTTTGGCTATTCGAGGTTTTTTGTATTTCCATACAAATTGTGAAATTATTTGTTCTAGTTCTCTGAAAAAATGCCATTGGTAGCTTGATAGGTATTGACTATGCCAAAGCCTTTGACTGTACGGATCACAATAAACTGTGGAAAATTCTGAAAGAGATGGGAATACCTCCAGACCACCTGGCCTGCCTCTTGAGAAACCTATATACAGGTCAGGAAAGCAACAGTTAGAACTGGACATGGAACAATAGACTGGTTCCAAATAGGAAAAGGAGTATGTCAAGGCTGTATATTGTCACCCTGCTTATTTAACTTACATGCAGAGTACATCATGAGAAACGCAGGACTGGAAGAAACACAAGCTGGAATCAAGATTGCTGGGAGAAATATCAATAACCTCAGATATGCAGATGACACCACCCTTATGGCAGAAAGTGAGGAGGAACTAAAAAGCCTCTTGATGAAAGTGAAAGAAGAGAGTGAAAAAGTTGGCTTAAAGCTCAACATTCAGGAAACAAAGATCATGGCATCTGGTCCCATCACTTCATGGGAAATATATGGGAAACAGTGTCAGACTTTATTTTTATGGGCTCCAAAATCACTGCAGATGGTGATTGCAGCCATGAAATTAAAAAATGCTTACTAGGGTGGGATGATTTGGGAGAATGGCATTGAAACATGTATAATATCATATATGAAATGAATCACCAGTCCAGGTTCCATGCATGATATGGGATGCTTGGGGCTGGTGCACTGGGATGACCCAGAGAGATGGTATAGGGAGGGAGGTGGGAGGGGGGTTCAGGATGGGGAACACGTATATACCCGTGGTGCATTCATGTTGATGTATGGCAAAACCAATACAATATTGTAAAGTAATTAACCTCTGATTAAAATAAAGAAATTTATATTAAAAATAATATTAATAAATAAAAGACGCTTACTCCTTGGAAGGAAAGTTATGACCAACCTAGATAGCATATTCAAAAGCAGAGACATTACTTTGCCAACAAAGGTCCATCTAGTCAAGGCTATGGTTTTTCCAGGAGTCATATATGGATGTGGGAGTTGGACTGTGAAGACTTCTGAGTACCGAAGAACTGATACTTTTGAACTGTGGTGTTGGATAAGACTCTTGAGAGTCTCTTGGACTGCAAGGAGATCCAGTCAGTCCATTCTAAAGGAGATCAGCCCTGGGATTTCTTTGGAGGGAATGATGCTAAAGCTGAAACTCCAGTACTTTGGCCACCTCATGCGAAGAGTTGACTCATTGGAAAAGACTCTGATGCTGGGAGGGATTGGGGGCAGGAGGAGAAGGGGACAAAAGAGGATAAGATGGCTGTATGGCATCACCAACTCGATGGACGTGAGTTTGAGTGAACTCCAGGAGTTGGTGATGGACAGGGAGGCCTAGCGTGCTGCAATTCATGGGGTCACAAAGAGTTGGACACGACTGAGTGACTGAACTGACTGAACTGAGCTTGATAGGGATTGCATTGAATCTATAGATTGCTTTGGGTAGTATACTCATTCTCACTATATTGATTCTTCTGATTCATGAACATGGTATATTTCTCAACTTTTATTTTTGATTCATTAACATGTAAGGTTTGTCCAAACGGGGTCACAGACTATAGCTCATGGGCCAAATCAGTCTCTCACCTGATTTAATATATAAGGTTTTATGGGGCCACATCCATGGCCATTTGTTTTGAACTGTCTATGGATGCCACAACAGTTGAATGGCTGCTACAGATATGGCATGGACCACAAAGCTTAAAATATTTACTATCTGGCCCTTTCATAGAAAATGTTTGCTGACTCTGGTCTTGTATGAGGGGATTATCAATCCATATGGGTTTGGGTGCTAATTCTCTATCTTGGAAACATTTCAAAAGAATTTTTTTATTTAAAGTCATTGCTTTCAACTTACTAAGGAAAAAAATTGTCTGCAAAGATAATTTGCAGATATCTTTCAGGTTTAACAGATATACCTGCCCACTTTTCCTACCATTTTGGTTTTTATTTTGGTCTTCATATAGATTCATAATATTTGCTGAGAGAAGGGGAATTATTTGAGGGCAAGTGTGATCAATACTGAAACAGGCAGGCTTTGGCAAAATTCAAGGAAGGAGAAGCTACCCTTGCCTTTCCACCATCCCTTCTCTCCGGCCCTGTCCTCTATTTCTTTTCTTCCTTGCTCTGCTTTAGATCATTCCCAGATTCCTGCTTTATTTGAGTCAGCCCTCAAGTAAGTTCTTCTGGACTCTATTTTTTAAAATTTATTTATATTTATCTGGCCAGGCTGGGTCTTATTAATAGTTGCAGCACAAGGGATCCTTTAGTTTTGGCATACAGGATCTATTTCCCTTATCTGGGGTTGAACCCAGGTCCCCTGCATTGGGAACTTAACCACTGGACCACCAGGGAAGTCCCCTCCACTTGACTTTTAACTGATAGTGACATTAGTGCTACTTTTCCAAATATAAACATCTTCACCATTTATATTTTAAGATGAATCTCTGAAGCTGAGAAATTATAGCAAAATCAGAGCTTGCCAATAAGGGGGCTGAGTGTATGGATTACTTTCATGTCAAGGTTTGGGTCTCCATTCCAAACATTCTGGGCCAGTTTCTTTCCGATGGCCAGTAGCGACTCAAGAGGCAAGAAGCTTCCCCTAGGGTAATATACCAACATTGTGTTTTTCTATTATGTTACGAATTGAAAAAGATTGGAAATCACTCAACCCTAGGAACAAATCAGTATGTGCTTCACTTGTCCCAAAAGGGGAACAAATCTTGAGAAATCAGAGTTAATGATGATCACTTTATGGTTCCTGGAGAGTTACAAGTTATAAGACTCTGCTTGTAAGTGAATTAGTAATCTTACTTAGATAAAATTATATGAAGTCCAAATTTAGATCAATCTCAAACAAGAACAAAATCAAGCTTTACAAATTAGCTAATTAGGATTGTATTACTGGTTACAAGGATGTAAAATACATCTCTTTCCTCTTTCTCTGCCTCCTTATTACTTCTCCAATGCCTGGTCCATAGGAGCCCAAAATTCTAGTTGTGCTACCTTTAGTGTGATCCATAGACCTGTAGTATTGTCATAACCTGAGAACTTGTTAGATGTGCAGAGTCTCAGCCTACACCAATCTCCTGAACCAGACTGTGCTCTTTAACAAAATTCACCAAATGATTCATATGCACTAAAGTTTGAGAAGCACTGGGTAAGATAACAAGGGAGATGAGAAATATGGTTATACCATCTAAAATTTGGAAGATTTGGAGTTAAAAATAAGTATTTCAGGAAAGATGGAAAATAATATAATGCAAAGGAAAAATGTGTTTTCTCTTAAATAAAAATCCATGAGTGGAGAATGCCATTTTATAAACTCAGTCAGCCCTGGAACTGGACTTCCTTTACCACAAAACAGTCCAGCCCACAGAGGATTAAGCAGTCCTGATGTGTGGTCCCCAACTTCTACCATTTCTTTTAACCTGCTGTGGAGGAGTGAAACTCTGATGTGTTGAGCTTAGTCTAGACTCCTTTTTTCCTAGAAGGAAATCCCATCAGCTTCTTGTTCACATGGAGAGCTCTGGGCTCATAGCGGAAAGGCTCACCAGGACACGGAGCTGATTTAATGGGCCGTGCAAATCTCCAAACTGGAGCCTATTCCCAGAATAGAAACAAGCACCTGGGATTCTTGGAGTGCATTGTCATGGAGTGAGAAAGAAGGAGAACCCTCTCTGTGGTTTAGTTAATTTGGGGATGCTTTCTGTTGGGCCACTCTGACTTCTAGAAGAAGGAATTCAAAAAGCCATAACACAGCCAAAATGGAAAGTGGAATTGCCTAATATTTGGGGGAAAAGAATCATATTTGCAAATCTATATAGAACAGGAGATATAACGACATGCTTGGCTTTGATCCCTGGCTCTCAGTTTAGTCACTCAGTCGTGTCCTACTCCTTGTGACCCCATAGACTGCAACATGCCAGGCTTCCCTGTCCATCACCAACTCCTGGAGTTTACTTAAACTCATGTCCATTGAGTCGGTGATGCCATCCAACCATCTCATCCTCTGTCATCCCCTTCTCCTCCTGCCTTCAATCTTTCCCAGCATCAGAATCTTTTCCAATGAGTCAGTTCTTCACATCAGATGGCCAAAATATTGGAGCTTCAGCTTCAGCATCATTCCTTCCAATGAATATTCAGGACTGGTTTCCTTTGGGATTGACTGATTTGATCACCTTGCAGTCCAAGGGATTCTCAAGTCTTCTCCAACACCACAGTTCAAAAGCATGAATTCTTTGGCACTCAGCTTTCTTTATAGTCCAACTCTCACATCCATACATGACTACTAGAAAAACCATAGCTTTGACTAGATGGACCTTTGTTGTCAAAGTAATGTCTCTGCTTTTTAATATGCTGTCTAGGTTGGTCATGGCTTTTCTTCTAAGGAGCAAGTGTCTTTTAATTTCATGGCTACAGACACCATCTGCAGTGATTTTAGTGCCCCCCAAAATAAAATCTCTCACTATTTCCATTGTTTCCCCATCTATTTGCCATGAAGTGATGGGACCAGATGCCATGATCTTAGTTTTCTGAATGTTGAGTTTTAAGCCAACTTTTTCACTCTCCTCTTTCACTTTAGTTCTTCTTCACTTTCTGCCATAAGGGTGGTGTCATTTGCATATCTGAGGTTGATATTTCTCCCGGGAATCTTGATTCCAACATGTGCTTCATCCAGACCAGCATTTTGCATTATGTACTCTGCACATAAGTTAAATAACCAGTGTGTTATGACCAGCGTGTTCTCTTGGCAAAACTTTGTTAGCCTTTGCCCTGCTTCATTCTGTACTCCAAGGCCAGATTTGCCTGTTACTCCAGGTATCTCTTGACTTCCTACTTTTTCATTTCAGTCCCCTATAATGAAAAGGACATCTTTTTTGGACATCTTATCCTCCTTAGCAAGGCACTTCACAGCCTGTCCTTAACCTTCCTGTCCAGCATGGATGTGTACTGTGTTTTTTCCGGATACAAATCTTCCTCCTGCAATTTCCTCTCTGATACTTTCTCTTCCCAGTACAGGGAACAAAAGGTCAACTTTCAAGACTCAGCTCTCACAATTTTTCCTAACAGATATCTTCCCACTCCTGTCATGGACAAAAAGGTGGTTTTTAACACCTGTCCACTGGGTTCTTATAGCACTTGTTATATATTTCTGTTTTAGAATTTACTGCATAGTTTTTAATTTCTTATTTATAACCCCAGCACACCATTGTGGTGCTCCGAAGGGGACATTGTGTCTTTCTCATTCATTTCACATCCTTTATTCTTGGCAGTAAAACATGGCACAAAGCAGGCAGTCAGTATTTGTCAAATTTGAACAAAATTCTCATTTCATTCTCTCAGCCCTTTTGAACGTTTTTTTTTTTTTTTTGGTAAGATGAGAGTGATATATCTAGTGTAGAATTATTTGAAAAACTCATTTGGAAAAGCATGAAGTGAATTAATGGGCAAAGTCCATCTCAAGTCCTTCCTTTTCTGTAAGTTTTTTGCTCACCCTGGTTGGTCCCTAATGCAATCTCCTTTATCCACAAGCCCGTTGAAATGATATAGAGACACCAAAGTGTGTTGTCTTTTATTGCTCTTTAATTGTTTCATATCTATAAATCTTATCTCCCCAGATACACTGTAGTCCAATTCAAACAGCTTCAAATCAGCAAATGGTTATTGGGTGACCAATGCATGTGAGGATCTGTGCTACTTGAACACTGGCCCCAGTTCTGGCTTTAACTTTACTTGTTTTTATTCTTTCAACACATTTATTGAGCATCTACTTACACATATGATCACTGCTCTGAGACAGATTATATTTCCTTCTAGAACTCTGTCTTTCCAAGAAAATTACCAGTACTGCACAAAGTCGAGGGCAAACTGACCAGGCTGTGGTGAGTGATTCTGGATGGAGCAGCCAATGGTCCCAAGCTCAGAGTAATCCACATGGTTGTTCACATGAGATTCAGGGAACCCTTGGCATCAGAAATGTCACACAGGGGATAAAACCTGGCAGAAAGGAACTCTGAACTCCAGTCCAAGTCAGGAGTCACATGGCCCATCAGTTATAGGACTCCTGCTCTGGAGGAAGGGAATAAAGTGGCCTCAATCTTTTTTTTTTTTTTTTTAAATGGTCTCAATCTTGAAGAACACCTAGAAAGTACTAAGGAGGGTAACTTAGTCAACACTTGGGACTTTTAACTAAACCTTCTTAGACTCTATGAACCTCTGATGAAATTGCTGGCAACAAGCCACCTCATACCTAAAACCCCAGTATCCCAGAACCCCAGAATTTATACCTTCTAGGCTACAAAGGAGGCTTAGGAGCCCAGGAGTAACAACTGAGTCACTGAGTTTCAGATCTGGGGAATAGAACTCAATTATAAACTCTTGCAGATGGTGACCTGAGGCTGCTGACCTCCCATCCTCCCTTCTGCCTTCACTCAGGGTGGGAGTGAGCTTGCTAGCAAAGGACTCAGAGGACCCAGCATCAGCTGAACAGGGGAGAGACAAAGGGGACCAGCTGGGGGCAGTAGCAGGAAGCATTGAAAGGACTCTGGATTGTGAATTTAACTACCAGGTATTATATACAGATCCTTGTGTCACTGCACTGATTACCCTGCATTTAAATTGACTTTTTCTTTGTTCATCTCCTCCACTAGGCACCAAGGGAAGAGCCTGGGTCTTGTCTTGTTCACTATTTTATTCTTAGCACAAAACACAATGCCTGCCATAAAGTGGGCTCTCAATCTATTTGTCTAATAAAGGAAAAAGTGAATTTGTGTCAGCCTTCGGGTTGAGTAAAGTCAGTCAAGTGAAGAAAAGTCAGCACGCTGAAGGCAAAGATGGACTGTGGGATAGGCAAACGAGGGGGGTCAAGTTGAGAAGCCAACTGAAGCACTATTGAAGAGCAGTTACGTGTCCGGGCTTTGGGGTCAATCCTGGCTTTGAATTCTGGCTCTGGCTCTGCTAGTTTCTTCTTTGTGAGCTTGGGCAAGTTGTTAAACTGCTCTGAACCTCAGTTTCTACTCCATGTAATAGCAACTTATGAAAGTGAAAGTTGCTCAGTCACGTCTGACTCTTTGTGACCTCATGGACTATATAGTCCATGGAATTCTCTAGGCCAGAATATTGGAGTGGATAGCCTTTCCCTTCTCCAGGGGATCTTCCCAACCCAGGGATCGAACCCAGGTCTCCCACACTGCAAGAGGATTTTTTAGCAGCTGAGTCACAAGGGAAGCCCAAGAATACTGGAGTCGTAGCCTATCCCTTCTCCATAGGATCTTCCCAACTCAGGAATCAAACCAGGGTCTCCTGCACTGCAGGGAGATGCTTTACCAACTGAGCTATCAGGGAAGCCCTATAGCAACTTATACTACAAGTTAATTGTGAGGATTTAATAAAGGAGACCCTGGTTCAATTCCTGGGTTGAGAAGATCCCCTGGAGAAGGCATAGGCTATCCACTCCAGTATTCTTGGGCTTCCCTGGTGGCTCAGAAGGTAAAGAATCAACCTGCAATGCAGGACCTGGGTTCAATCCCTGGGTTGGGAAGATCCCCTGGAGGAGGGTATGGAAACCCACTCCAGTATTCTTACCTGGAGAATCCGCATGGACAGAGGATTCTAGCAGGCTACAGTCCATGGTATCACAAAGAGTCAGACATGATTGAGTGACTAAGTACAGCACACAGATTAAAAAGATCAACTCAATGCTAGATCCTGTACTCAACAGACAGGAAGAAGCAAATCTTGTCCTTCCAGTAGCTAATAAGCCTCATCCAGAGTTTGGTATTGGAGCCCAAGAGATAAATACTCTAGTATCTGAGACTAAACAAATAAACAGGGAGGGACTCAAATGGAGACTAAACACACAGGCTGGAGATTGAGGTAATAAGGAACAAGATCCAGGCAAGGGATTTTTTTTTTTTTTTCATTTTTATATTGCAGGAACATGAGTTGTTTTAATATTAGTTAATCCATTAATGGCTTCCTAGATGGCACTAGTGGTAAAGAATCTGCCCACCAATGCAGGAGATGTAAGAGATGTGGGTTTGATCTTTGGGTGGGGAAGATCCCCTGGAGGAGGAAATGGAAACCCATTCCAGTATTTTTGCCTGGAGTATCCCATGGATTAAAAAGCCTGGTGGGCTACAGACCATAGGGTCTCAAAGAGTCAGACACAACTGAAGCAACTTAGCATGCACACATGAATCCCTTAGTATCATATGCCATATTAATAAGTGTAGGAGAAAGGTCATATGGCTGTATTTAGAGATACTTAACAAGATTTTCGGAGAAGGCAATGGCACCCCACTCCAGTACTCTTGCCTGGAAAATCCCATGGATGGAGGATCCTGGTAGGCTACAGTCCATGGGGTCGCTAACAGTCGGATATCACTGAGTGATTTCACTTTCACTTTTCATTTTCATGCATTGGAGAAGGAAATGGCAACCCACTCCAGTGTTCTTGCCTGGAAAGTCCCAGGGACGGGAAAGCCTGGTGGGCTGCTGTCTATGGGGTCACACAGAGTTGGACACGACTGAAGTGACTTAGCAGCAGCAGCAGCAACAAGACTTTGACCAAATTCAATATCCATTATGATCAAAATATTCAAGAAAATTGGACATGGGGAACATGAGAAATACTTAATATGATAGCTAGTGTATCAGTTCAGTTCAATCGCTCAGTTGTGTCTGACTCTTTGCGACCCCATGGACTGCAGAACACCAGGCCTCCCTGTCCATCACCAACTCCCAGAGTTTACTCAAACTCATGTCCACTGAGACAGTGATGCCATCCAAACATCTCATCCTCTGTCATCCCCTTCTTCTCCTGCCTTCAATCTTTCCCAGAATCAGGGTCTTTTCAAATGAGTCAGCTCTTCGAATCAGGTGGCCAAACTATGGGAGTTTCCGTTTCATCAGTCCTTTCAATGAACACTCAGGACTGATCTCCTTTAGGATGGACTGGTTGGATTTCCTTGCAGTTCAAGGGACTCTCAAGAGTCTTCTCTAACACCACAGTTCAAAAACAACAATTCTTCAGCACTCAGCTTTCTTTATAGTCCAACTCTCACATCCATACCTGACTACTGGAAAAACCATAGCCTTGACTAGACAGACTTTGTTGGCAAATAATGTCTCTGCTTTCTAATATGCTGTCTAGGATGGTCATAACTTTCCTTCTAAGGAGTAAGCATCTTTTAATTTCATGGCTGCAGTCACAATCTGGAATGATTTTGGAGCCCAAAAAATTAAAGTCTGACACTGTTTCCCCATCTATTTGCCATGAAGTGATGGAATCAGATGCCATGATCTTAGTTTTCTGAATGTTGAGCTTTAAGCCAACTTTTTCACTATCCTCTTTCACTTTCATCTAGAGGCTTTTCTGTTCTTCTTCACTTTCTGCCAGAAGGGTGGTGTCATCTGATTATCTTAGGTTTTTTATATTTCTCATGGAAATCTTGATTCCAGCTGTGTTTCATCCAGCCCAGCATTTCTCATGGTGTACTCTGCATATAAGTTAAATAATCAGGGTAACAATATACAGCCTTGACATACTCCTTTTCCTATTTGGAACCAGTCTGTTGTTCCATGTCCAGTTCTAACTGTTGCTTCCTGACCTACATACAGATTTCTCAAGAGGCAGGTCAGGTGGTCTGGTATTCCCATCTCTTGAAGACTTTTCCACAGTTTATTGTGATCCACACAGTCAAAGGCTTTGGCATAGTCAATAAAGCAGAAGTAGATGTTTCTCTGGAAATCTCTTGCTTTTCTGATGATCTAGCAGATGTTGGCAATTTGATCTCTGGTTCCTCTGCCTTTTCTAAAACCAGCTTGAACATCTGGAAGTTCACGGCTTCACATGTTGAAGCCTGGCGTGGAGAATTTTGAGCATTACTTTGCTAGCATGTGAGATGAGTGTAATTGTGCAGTAATTTGAGTATTCTTCGGCATTTCCTTTCTTTGGGATTGAAATGAAAACTGACCTTTTCCAGTCCTGTGGCCACTGCTGAGTATTCCAAATTTGCTGGCACATTGAGTGCAGCATTTTCACAGCATCATCTTTTAGGATTTGAAATAGCTCAATTGGAATTCCATCACCTCTACTAGCTTTGTTCATAGTGATGCTTCTTCCTAAGACCCACTTAACTTCACATTCCAGGATGTCTGGCTCTAGGTGAGTAATCACACCATCATGATTATCTGGGTCATGAAGATCTTTTCTGTACAGTTCTTCTGTGTATCTTGCCACCTCTTCTTAATGTCTTCTGCTTCTGTTAGGTCCATACCATTTCTGTCCTTTATTGAGCCCATCTTTGCATGAAATGTTCCCTTGGTATCTCTAATTTTCTTGATGAGATCTCTATTCTTTCCCATTCTATTGTTTTCCTCTATTTCTTTGCACTGATCACTGTCCATAAGTGCATAAGCTTCTTTATAAGTATATTAAGTGCACAAGCTAGTGTATATTAACCTAGTGTATAAGTGTGTATATATATATATATATATATATATATATATATATAAGAAGAAATGTAGGCAGCTTCTTAATAATTGTAAAACACTGGAAGCATCAGGCAAAGGATCTTATCTATCAGGTGTTGAGGGAGGAGAGGAAAGGGTGTAGCTTGAACCTGCTCTAACAGCGTTCTAAGGCCAGGGATCCTTCTATGTCTTAGAGCAGGGCTGGTCACAGCAAGTGGGCAGGTATGAGCTCATCAGAGAAGCTCTTGAGTGTATTTGGCAAGAGCAGGGATGACAAAGGGCATGAAGTCAGGCAGTTCATGACAGCCAGGTACAGAGAAGATGGTCACTGTGTAGTTGCTGATGATTTACTTTCATCATTAGCACAACTATTCCAAAGGTGGGGTGCATAAGTTCTCATTTTGACTGTGAAACTCCCAAACTAGGCCAAGTGAAGAATCTTATTTGCAAAAATTCTGGTGAAAATGATGTTTTCTAAACAATCCCCACTGTTCCATTTGTGAAATTTCTGGTGTATTTTATGGGATGTTCGGCCATTTGTCAGTTATCTACGTCTGACAATAGAGGAAGCATCACCTCTGCCAGCAAGGAAACAAGATTTCTTGGCTGAAATGTAAGTGAAACAAAATGAGGGCTGTTAGAAGGGATCTGGCACATTTACCACTCTCTCTCCAGCCACCCTCTCTTGCTAAAGTTATGTTATGATTTTGCTTACAGAGACAGTTGTGATTTTGAAATTCTCCAGCTTCTTCAAGCTCTTCCTCAAGCATGTGGCCTTTGGGGGTTGGTTAGGGCCATTTTTTTTCTACATAATGAATCTGTTTCTGAGCATAAGAGCAACAAGCATCACACAGAATGCAAAGTTTTCTTGTAAAAATGTCAGTTGCAATCAAAGGAATCTGGAGCCAGCCTGGCAGCCTGGGAGTTGTTACAAGATGAAGTCAGAGCTTCAGCTTGTGTCTACATGACACCAAACATCTAGTGAAAAAGTGAAAAACTTAAGCAGTCATCCAGATGTTTTGTCTGCTTGATGCCAAACATCCTGATGTTTTCAGCTATACAGATGTTTGGAATCAGGCAGACTTACATCCAAAATCTGGATATAGCTAGGTGTTTGCTTTCTTATAGACATAGCCTTGGACCACTGGGCAAGGAAAACAGAACCTGAGTGTTATTTATCCTGACAGTGAGTAGGAACTGGGAATCTTGTAAGACCTTCATGAGGTTAAGGCGATTCAGTTTAAAAAGTGAAAAGAGCCTGAGTCAAACAGAGTTTTAATAGGGCTTTGCCAGAGGAATTGCTTCAAAGAAAAGCACAATACAGCTCACTGCAGTTCAAGTGACTCTGCAAGCTCTTACCAGTCAGTGGACCTCGTTATATGGAAATGGGTTGCGGGGAGCTGAGTTCTGAAGGAAGTCAATGTTTGAATCTAGTCTTATATTGATATCAGACATTGTCTGTTAAACTGAACTCTCTCTTTCCCAAAAGTGAATCTGATCTTCTAGACTGACTTCAGAACTCTTTCTATGACCAGCCTGGTCATGCTGAAGTTATTTAACATTTCAGTTCAGTTCAGTCGCTCAGTCGTGTCCGACTCTTTGCGACTCCATGAATCGCAGCACGCCAGGCCTCCCTGTCTATCACCAACTCCTGGAGTTCACCCAAACTCATGTCCATCGAGTCAGTGATGCCATCCAGCCATCTCATCCTCTGTTGTCCCCTTCTCCTCCTGCCCCCAATCCCTCCCAGCATCAGGGTCTTTTCCAATGAGTCAACTCTTCACATGAGGTGGCCAAAGTATTGGAGTTTCAGCTTCAGCATCAGTCCTTCCAATGAACACCCAGGACTGGTCTCATTTAACATTTAAGTTGACCTGTATCTAAATATCCCCTTACTATGAATCTAAATATGGACGGAATTGGCTTCTAAGGAGACAGAATCAACTGAGCGTTGGCAGGACGTCATCCATCCTCTTTTTAGACAGCCACTCTTCACTTCACCCTCCTCCTCTTGACTCCAGCTCATAGTCTATGCCTAACTCTCCTCTCCCTCCTTTCCCAATAATCCTGATAAGAGAAAAGCAGAAGAAAAGAAGAAAGAGAAGAGGGCAGGGAGAAGAATGAAGGAAAGGAAGAAAGAGAGATAGAAAGGAATCTAAAGGTCCTGAGGACAACATGTGCAGGAGAGTTTAAAAACAACAACATAAAAGGAACAATAAGAGCAAGCTAATAAAAGGATGAAACACAGTCATGCGACAGAGAAGAGGATCTGAACATCTGCACTTTTTCTTATTTATAACCATGTCAGGAAAACAGGAAAAACAATGTGCAAAACCTCAAGCGGAATTTTCTCTCACTCCCAATTTTGCTAGTATAACCCACTAGGAAGAAAGTAACCATTTTGATTGTCCTCTATAGGTTTGAAATATACAATTCATCATTGTCTCATGCATCCTATGATTGTGAGTTAACCGTTATTACTCATTGTTATGTGGGGGAATTCCTCTCCTACCCACATCTGGACTTTTGCTGTAATAGCAAAGGCTGGAAGCAGAGTCCATCTGACCCTTTCTCATTTCTGGATGCGAGGCATCCTCTTCTCCTTTCGGGTGGCTCCTCAGCTATTGCTTCGTTGTCTCTGTCATTTGTTACTAGTTGGTTGAATCAATTTTTAAATTTTATTGTGACAATGGTAACAGCAATGATTGTACTCAGCCCAAACTAGTTCATCAATGCCATCATTGTTAAGTCAATCAGGAGATTAGCAATTGCTAATATACACACAGTTTGGGATCTGTAAAAGAGACAGACATCTGTTTTCCTTGGCAGCAGTCTGTTTCCAGGCCCTTACTTGATACCATGTGCGTGCCTAACTCCTGTTCACAACAATAGCTTTTATCCTTAGGGTTTGGTAATATACTTAATTGATGCCTTTATCTTTTCATGAGACATGCCAGCTCACATCAAAAAAAAAAAAAAAAGAGAGAGAGAGGAAAGAAATAAAACGAAAACACACTACAAAAGCTTGGCTTGATATCTGGTGGAAATAGTGAACCTCAAAGCTGGACTGAGAGAAAAATAAAGATTGCTTTCATCCATGTTGCTGAAAAATTTGCCTGTGTCCTCTAATTTGTCCTGCCCTTATTGAGAATTCAATGAGTATTCAGGTCTGAATATTAAAATCTGGTTTTTGCCTTTGAGAATCACAAGTGTCAGTCAGAGTAGAACAGAGGAGGCATAAGGTATGTGTTTTCTGGTTGGAAGCCAGTGATGTTAAACAATATGGAGGGACCGTTTCTCCTTGTTCTGGGAGGGTGACTAGGAGGCAGCTGGAAGGATGTATTTTAGAAACTCTGGAATAAATGATCAGGTTGTTTGGTTGGTTCATCGTAGTGGTTCTCCTGGGATACCTGTGTATTGGGAAAAGAAGTCTCCTATCCTACTCCCTGGAGAAAAATCCAATTTTTTAGTAGGTAAATAATTCTGCTGTGCTCTGAGGAGTGCCTAGGATACTTACACAAGAGAAATCAATACATTAAAATTATAATTATATATTCATCACCTCAAGGAGCAGTTATTGAGTAGGAAAGCAGAGTGCTGTTGACTGGAAGGATTCAGGCTGAAAACTGGATGATCAGGGTTTAGTTCAGTTCTATTAGGAGGATAAGCATATGAATTCAGTTCTATGAACATTTAAAAGAAAATAAAAAATAGTACACAGTTGTATTAATAGATATTTGATAAACTAAAATTTAACTAAAGGAAAATAATGCTTTACGCTTCCATGATGTAGAGTAAAAAATGCTTTTCAAAATGTGTCATCTTAATTATTTTCAGTACTATTCATTATAAGTGGTGATACTTAGCCTCAAAATCTAATCCAGGTATTTTTCTTATGTGAACACAAAGACAAGCATCAAGACTTAGGTTCTGAGAGAGAACTCCATTTGGAAAATGTACATGCACCCCAATGTTCATAGCAGTACTATTTACAATAGCCAAGACATGAAAGCAGCCTAAGTGTCCATCAACAGATGGACGGATAAAGAAGATATGCTGTATATATGTATGTGTATGTGTATATATACACACACACACATATACCCAATGGAATACTACTCAGCCATAAAGAAGAATGAGCTAATGCCGTTTGCAGCAACATGGACGGACCTAGAGATTGTCATACTGAGCAAAATAAGTCAGAATTAGTAAGACAAAAGCCATATGACACTACTTTTTTGTGGAACCTAAAATGTGCTACAAATAAACTTATTTACAAAATAGAAGCAGACTCACTCACAAACATAGAAAACAAATGAACTTATTTACAAAACAGACTCTCTGACATAGAAAACAAGCATATGGTTACCAAAGGGGAAAGGGGTGGGAAAGGAATAAACTAGCAGTTTTGAATTAACAGATACAAACTACTATATATAAAATACATAAACACCAGAGTCCTACTATATAGCACAGGGAACTATATTCAATATCTTGTAATAAACTATAGTAAAAAAGATATATATACATGTATACATGAAAAAATGTATTTTATATATATATATATATATAAAACAATCACTTTGCTATACACCAGAAACTAACATGATTTTAGTTGAGTAGAAAAAAATTTTTTAAGACAGGTTTTAGCCATTTCACTCGTAGCTTAAATTATCTGCTTTCTTTCAAATCCAGCTATTAATATTTACAGGTATATTTTAATTCAGTTCAGTTCAGTCGCTCAGTAGTATCCGACTCTTTGCAACCCCATGGACTGCAGCACACCAGGCCTCCCTGTCCATCACCAACTCCCGGAGTTCACTCAAACTCATGTCCATCAAGTTGATGATGCCATCCAGCCATCTCATCCTATGTTGTCCCCTTCTCCTCCTGCCAGCATCAGAGTCTTTTCCAATGAGTCAACTCTTCGCATGAGGTGGCCAAAGTACTGGAGTTTCAGCTTTAGCATCATTCCTTCCAAAGAAATCCCAGGGCTGATCTCCTTCAGAATGGACTGGTTGGATCTCCTTGCAGTCCAGGGGACTCTCAAGAGTCTTCTCTAACACCACAATTCAGAAGCATCAATTCTTCGGCACTCAGCTTTCTTCACAGTCCAACTCTCACATCCATACATGACCACTGGAAAAACCATACCTTTGACTAGACAGACCTTTGTTGGCAAAGTAATGTCTCTGCTTTTGAATATGCTATTTAGGTTGGTCATAACTTTCCTTCCAAGGAGTAAGCATCTTTTAATTTCATGACTGCAGTCACCATCTGCAGTGATTTTGGAGCCCAGAAAAATAAAGTCTGACGATGTTTCCACTGTTTCCACTGTTTGCCCATCTATTTCCCATAAAGTGATAGGACCAGATGCCATGATCTTAGTTTTCCGAATGTTTAGCTTTAAGCCAACTTTTTCATTCTCCTCTTTCACTTTCATCAAGTGGCTTTTTAGTTCTTCTTCACTTTCTGCCATAAGGGTGGTGTCATCTGCATATCTGAGGTTATTGATATTTCTCCCGGCAATCTTGATTCCAGCTTGTGCTTCGTCCAGCCCAGCGTTTCTCATGATTTAATAGTCATGTTTTATTTTCTTATTAATTAATACAAGCATACAAAAAAATAGACTATTAATAAGCACCGGTGTATATATCCAGCTTTGTTAAATCTTAATATTTTGCCTGTTTTCTTTCAAATCCTTTGTAAGGAAAAAAAAAAAAGACATTCTATATTCAGTTTAAGTTCCTTATATACCCGTCTCCTAATTCTACTCCCTTCCCTTCACCCCTCCTAGAGTTAACCACTATTCTGAATTCAACATTTCCCATGCATGTTGTTATATGTTTACATTATATATTCATACCCATAACCTATATGTTACATGTTTTAACTTTATCTTACAGGTATTATACTATATTATGATTATACAATTTTTTTTTCACTGAATATAATGTTTTTAAGATTTGTCCATGTTGCTATTTGTATAGCTGTAGCTCACTAATCTTAATGGTTGTATATAAATATACTATATTTATTTATTCCTTCTGTTCATAGGCACTTGTGTTGCTTCAAATTTTGTTATGAGAAACAATGTTCCCATGAATATTCTTGAACAAGCCTCTTAGTACATATTTGTTTAGAGTCAGAATTTCTGGATCATACAATATATGCATTTTTACTTTCCTAGCTCTTTTCTAATCATTCTCCAAAGAGGCTGTCCTGATGAATACACCTATGACGCGTACAGGAGAATTTCTATGTAACCACATCCTTGACAATGCTTGGTATTTCTGGTGTACATTTGAATAAAGTATTACCACTCTTTCTACACTCAAAATGCTTGAAATATTACCAAGAATAAATATACAAGTGCTGCAAATAACATACCACTGATGCCATAAAAGAATCTCCAATGTGTACAAAGTTTCCCACTGGCGAAAAGTTAGCAATAGCCAAAGATTCTGTCTCTTCCTGGGATTTTTCAGTGTCTTCATCCAAGTCATGATCAAATTTTAGAACTAGAAAACACTAGAAACCATTTTGTCCAGCAGCTTCATTTAAATTTAAAGAGTTATGCCCAAAATCACACAACTGTGATAATGACCATTTTATTACAATTTATTTAGAACCTACTTTGTGTCAGGTACTATTCTGGGTGCTTCACACATACTCTTAATTCTCATGACAGTAGCCAGATGGTATTACAAAGAGTTTATTCTCCAAAACACAGCTATTCTCACATGGCAACTGAGAGCAGGGCACCATGCAGTTTAATCTGAGTGGAACAAAACTGAACCAGACAGTCTGGCATTCAATCTGGGAGGAAAGGTAAAACCACAGTATAAACTAGGATAGGAGGAAAGCTGGGTAAAGGCTCAGACCAAGACAGCCTACTGCAAAAGAATCGTTTTTCCCACCAGGATCATTTAGGAATACATCCTAAAGTCACTGGTATGGGAATCAGGCTTTGGAGAACAGGTAGACCTTGGTTGGGCACCATCTCACCTTGAATGTGCTGAGTGGGTATTGCCCACTTAATGCCCATGAGCAATGAGTGGAATTAAAGAGTCTGTAACCATACACTGCCATCAAAGAAGGGCCCATCTGGGGTCAGGGAGAAGGTCAGCCTAACAAACAGTATAGAAGATTTGGAGAGCCAGGCAACTAACAAACCTACCTCTCAAGAACATGGAAACACGGCCTCTATGCTTTGGCCTCTGCTCAGCTCCTTTGTTACCACTCTCCTCTCCTTCGCTCTGCTCTGTTGGTTTCTGTTCTGTTTTTGGAGCACACTAGGCTGATGGCCCCTGTAGGGTCTTTCATCTGCAGTCTTCTCTGTTTGGAACACGTTCTCCAATTTTACACACAGATGGCTCCTTCTTATCATTCAAGCCTTGCCTGAAACACTTTCCCTGCACATCTCATCTAAGCCAGGCTTCTCCTTCCCCCTCCTCCAGCTCAGCAGCCCATTTTATTTTCTTCATCATCTTTCTCAGTCTGAAATTATCTTGCCTCTTCATTTAATCACTGACAGAGTGAGCACCATGAGGACAGGATATTGTCATTCTTGTTATGCGTTGTGTAGCCAGTACACAGAAGAGCTTCAGTAAACCGTTAATGGTTATTGAACAAACAAACCGTGGTATTCTAGCTTCCAAAGAGGAAGGTGGGCTATCAGGAAGTACAACGTCTTGGGGGAAGTTGGTTTTCACAGGGGTGGGGTTTAGAGGCATGGCTATATTAAGGGGACAGTGAGTTAGATTCACGGAGTAGGAGGTTAATAAAAAGGACTCAGAAAACAGTAATGTGGCGTAAATTCAGGAGCCGAGGCTGAGCATGAAGGTATTAAAATCAAAGCAGAAACTGGGGAGGGTGAACAGGCTAAATGACCACAAAGGGACTTTCTACCACAGTCCAAGTGCTGGGCTAGAGCTCCTTGCATGTGTGTTTGCTAAGTCGCTTCAATCGTGTGCGACCCTATGGACTGTAGCCCACCAGGCTCCGTTGCCATGCCCTCCTCCAGGGAATCTTCCTGACCCAGGGATTGAATTTATGTCTCTTATGTCTCCTGCATTGGCAGGTGGTTTCTTTATCCCCAGCACCATCTGGAAAGCCCAGAGCTCTTTAAATTCAACCTACATCAGGTCAAGGGAAAGCGATGTGGATACAAAGATCTCAGTCACTGGCAGTGGCTGCTAAAAGCAGAAATACTGGAGAGGGGGAGAATGAGGATGGATATTTCAAGCAGAAAGGACCACAAGTACAAGGCAGAGAGGTGATATGTCTCTAGTTTAGAACAGTGCCTGGAACAGCATAGAGTACAAAAAACTTTTGTTAGAGGATTGACTCCCAGTGACTATCTTGAGGACAGAAAGCCTGAACATGGGCAAATTGGTGGAAATTTATCCCCAAATCTGGTTTTAGAAGCTTGGTTCATTGCAGTAGAGCTCGGTATGGACAGATAGGGCAAAGAGAATCCACAGGACTTGATGACAAATTGATTGTGCACTCTCAGAGGGGGTTGAGGCAGGAGACACTATAGGAAAGAGGGAAATAAAACTTACCTTGAGTTTCAGAGTCTTAGCGACTGGGTAATACTATTACAGAGAGAGAAAAGTCCAACTGAAGAGTTGTTTAGGGAGAGTCTGGAAAATTCAGTGTAGATATTTGAGGTGCCTGAAGACATGCACTCAGCAGGGATATTTAGAAGGTGGTTGAAATAAGGTTGGAGTCCTGTTGAGCCTGGAATAAGGATATACGTGTGTGTGTAAGCTACTTCAATCATTTTCAGAAAGAGTTAAGTTGGGAATAAAACTAAAAGAATTGCAAGCGCATAGCAGGACCCAACTTGTCTGGTCTTATTATTCAGCAGCAGAATGTTATCAGGATTCATCAAAAACTAAACATTCTGTGCTTCTTTGGACCAAATATCAACTTCTATTCACCATCAATCCCTAACATCATTTAACCTAGGCAATTTACTTTTCTTGGGAGGCAATTCTGTTAAGTAGTTAAGAGTATGGAAATGACAGGACTAGGCCACTAAAGCCATGTGGCTTGAGGCATATTGCTTAACCTCTCTGTTTCCTTATCTGTACAGTAAGAATAAGAGTACCTATGCTCATAATATTGTTGTGAAGATCAAATGAACTCATGCATGTAATGCACGTTGCCTAGAAGCTGGTACACAATAAATGCTCACTGACGATCCCTGAAATGTTGTGTTGAGGACTGGAATATGAACTCTTATTTTCACTTATGATCAGAGTTTGCCTTAGCCTGAGTGTCCTTTAATTCCTGGAAAATTGTAGAATGTTTTCAGCAAAATAGGAAAAAATAAAAACTTGCAATATTCATCCAGCAAAGGAGGCCACCACAAAAATACAGCATTTGGGCACATTGCCACTCTCTTGAGTCCTCTGCCTCACCACTATGCAGCCATTCAGGTGCTCTAAGTTCTCACAATTGAAACAGCCCTGGGAGAATTTCAATGCTATTGTTTTGGAGACTTCCTTTCATCCTGCTTTGAATTTGTCCCAGTTCCAGTTTTAGACAATAAATTATAAGCCTTTAAAAAGGGAATTTCATTCACTATTGAAAAAAGGGAAAATGAATCCCTGAACTGGATAACTGGATGTCAGTTACCAGTCCCTGATTCTGGCAAAGTTTGACCTCTTCAGCTCAGTAAATTCAACTGTAAGGTGTTTTTTCTTTTTTTGTTTTCCTTTTTTGCCGGGGGGTGGGGGTGCTGTATGTCTGTTTAGTATATTATTTGAAGCAAGAAGATTTGTTTAAAATGAGCCTATCTTTCTGTTTTGTTCTTAGTTGTTAGACCATCACGAGCAATGAGGCTGAGGAATTTATGTGAATTGCCAGTCTTCACTACCTTTACAAAATGAAACCTGACAATAGTAACTTTTACAAGGATAATCTACCAGCAAACATCAGTAGGCCAGACATACTGGCAGCCCCTAGTCAATCTGTAACTGAAAATTAAAAGTGTAGCAGGAAACCCTAATAATGAAACTTGCAGGGTTATAGAGCTGATGAAGCAGAAAACAAAAAGTAGGTGATAACTGCTAAGAAGTGCAACCTTGACAGTTGTCGTGTCTTTGAGGATTTTCTTAAAGTGTGGGCAGATCTTCATCTATATTTGAATTCCCTTTAACCATCCAAAACAACTCTCGGCTCTGAGTTCTTTTCCATCTTCTTCCCAGATAACACCTCCTAGCTATCATCAACAGAGCTATTCCAACTAGCATTTTTGCTCAGTAGTCTTTCCCAAGTTAATAGAGTGTTCAGGTTATCATATCTTAGTGTCATGTGGTACTAAATCACACTTCAAGGAGAGATAACAAGGCTACCCAAGGTGGGGTGGGTGTGGTGGGTGTGGACTATGTCCCATCTAAGGTCCCTTTCTCTCCAGAAGGGCTAAAGGTGTCAAGATTAAGTGTTGAGAAGAAATATCATAGCTGGTTGGGGGTGGGGTGTAATTGTTGGGTTGGGTGGGAGTATGGAAGGCTCTACCATTGGCTCAGAGCATTACTGAGCCCATCTGGATCCCACAGTCAGAAACCAGGCGAGTTATTTTGTTTTGTCAGTGGATCATAAAGGGGCCGTGAGTGGTCACAACCTCCCCAAGTGTCCCAGGCTTGTCTCCTCTAAGATAGATGCCTTTATGCGATCTGCTACGTGTAGTGTCAGGGGATTTGTCAGGAAGGCTCAATCTCCATGGTGTTCATACCAAGACTATTTGCTGGTTTTCTGCAGTGGGTCGGTGGGACCCCTGTTCACCTCCCCTGGTCACAGGCTCCCAGGTTTGGCATTTGGCCCCATGTAGGCTCTGGCTGCAGAATCAAAAAGTCAAATAGAGACTGGACCACAACACACTCCCTACATCTGCTAACTTACCCTGTGTTGCCCTCACCTCACCTCACACTGACTGCTGCCCATGGGCCTGGAGACCCTACTGGTCTCTTACTCACCAAAACCACCCAGAGACCATGACTTCGAACAACAATTCCTCTAAGCCCCCTTTGGGAACATAGAAGGCAGCCGACTTGTCTACAGCACCTTCTAAAGGCCAAAGAGAATCCAGCTGATGATTCAGTGAAGACTCTCAATTCAGTAAAGACGCTACAGGGACCAAACACAAAATAGCTCTTTTAAAAGAATATGAACTCATTTATGTACAATAAGAATCTACTCTCACCCACTTGCCCGCCATGTACACATTTGAAGTTGTGTAAATGTGGCAATAATTTTTTGAAAATATTTCTAAGATCACAAACTATTTTATTGTTATATCTTATTCAATATACAGAGCTTTGTAGTCATTGAATTAAGAATATGGTATGTAAGAAGACAGAAATCAGAGCCTAGAAAATGCCTTTGCAGCCTCTTGACATTGTCACCTCCCAGAGAAAGGTAAGCACACCTTTTGACTGAGAGAAAAACTCATTTAAAAATAGACTGTAATGGTGATGCAGTCTATCAGGACTCGGACTACTCTCTACCGCTCAGGCTTCTGACAGTTGTAAGGCAAAACCAGTATATGCACTTGATACATGGAAATCCATCCCATCTTTAGCGCCCATAGCATCTGGGACCCTGCGGCTGTCATGGAGCCAAGTCATATTTCCTCTCTATTGGAGTTCAGGTTAACCCTGGAGGCAAGCCAAAAAGAATCACTGGTTCGGCCTCCAAGCACCACCAGCTGGACTCCTAAGGGTCCCTTCAGATGAGCCAATTGGCCTTGTTTACTACAACTTAGAGAAATCTGAAAGTCTGCCAGAATATTTACTATATTCATTCATGTAGGGAAAACCCTCTCAAGTAAGCTGTTTACCTCTGGTCTTCTCTTGAAATAAAGACCTGGAATTCAGAACATCATATGAAACATATTTGAGCTTCTCCATGGCTCAGTGGTAAAGAATCTGCCTTCCAGTACAGGAGACACGAGTTCGATCCCTGAGTTGGAAGATGTTTTGGAGTAGGAAATTCGGCAACCCACTCTAGTAATCTTGCCTGGAAAATTCCATGGACAAAAGAGATTGGTGGGCTGCAATTCATTCAGTCACAAAGAGTCAGACACAACTGAACGACTGAGTACACAGACACATACACACACGAAACATATTAGAAAGCACTGCTATCTGTAGTACCTACATACACAATGCAAAATATATCATATTCTCCAACCTAATTTACATTTTTGTTCATGTGATTTGAATGATTTTTAAGTATTCTAAGTAATGTTATTCTATATCTGTTTTTTTTTCCCTTCCCACCACATGCATTTATTTGTGGGGTTCCCCTGCTTAGAAGATAAATTTCACATTGAACATCATGTCATTACTCATTTTATGTCTTTCTCTAAACTCTATTGAAGATACCATGTAATTCTGGAATACGTGCTTCACTTACACTTGTCAGCAGATCATTTCATAAAAGCCTGTTACAGAAGATAATCCAAAGCAGGACTTGATTCTTCAGATCATCAAAAGGTTAAACCTTGGTTTCTTTAGTAACACTTATGCCTACAATACTGTCTCTGAAACCAATGGGGGGAAAATTATTCTTTTGATGTCCCTAATGTGCTAGTGTTAATTGAAACTCTGCACATTAGCCCACTGGGTGCACCTTGATGTATGTTTAGATTATACTAAGAATGTGACCATTTGTCCAGTCAGAGAAGAGAGTCTACTTTGGCCTTTCAAAAGGTAGGCACTCTCATAGTGACTAGAGTGAGTAAATGATTGTTATAAAGGACATTTCGGAATAGCTATTTATGGTCTTGATTCACAAATCAGCTATGTTAATATATGGTTCAGAAAAGTCTCATGGTCATTCATCTGTCTACCCTCAGTAGCAGGATCTTTGTAATCAACTATATTTCTCTGCATGTGACCTCTACATATGTATGTGTATTTGTATATGCGTGTGTGTGTATATATTTATGTGTGTGTGTGTCCAGTTGCTCAGTTGTGTCTGACTCTGCAACCTCACAGACTGTAGTCCACCAGGCTCCTCTGTCCATGGGATTTCCCAGGCGAGAATACTGGAGTGGGTTGCCATTTCCTCTTACAGGAGATCTTCCCCACTGAGGGATCAAACCCATGTCTCCTGCATTGGCAGGTGGATTCTTTACCACTGAGCCACCTGGTAATCATACATACGTACATAGGGATACAAACAACATGTGCCTGACTTGATCCATGTGTTAGACATAATCCAGCCTCAGTATGACATAATTTCAGGAGCACTTGGATGACATTTTGCTCCAAGCAAAAGTATCATAAGTTCCACCATTGGTATCATAAGTTCCACCATTAGAGACTCATTCCTTTACTGTAAATTTCTTCTGTTATGATACAAATAATCCTGAATGGTGGTGGTTTAGATGCTAAGTCATGTCCAACTCTTGTGACCCCATGGACTATAGCCCTTCAGATTTCTCTGTCCATGGGATTCTCCAGGCAAGAATACTGGAGTGGGTTGCTATTTCCTTCTCCAGGGGATCTTCCCAACCCAAGAATGGAACCCCGGTGTCCTGCACTGTAGGCAGATTCTTTACTGACTGAGCTACAAGGGAAGCCTGGAATGGTGGAAGTATTTAAAGTCATACCCCAAGTACAATTAAGTTATCTGATTCTCATACAAGAGTTGGGTTTGATTACTAGAAAAACAGAAAGGATAGATGACCCTGATTGTCCCAGGGAACCCAAAGTGAAGGGAACCCAAAGTGAAGACAACCCAAGCTGTCCTAGCAGGGAGGATGAGGTTGCTTCAAGATATTCTTCACAATTATCCCTAGGGTCAGAATGGTAAGCATGTTCAAAACAGAGATGACTTAAGTAGTGAAATTTAAAGAGGCCTTTAGCCTCAGAAACAAGAGAGAAGGAAAAAAGAAATAGAAATATCAGTAAACCAAGGAGAGTTACACGTCTCTTTTAAGGAACCTGCCCCATCCCTTTAAAAGACTTCTGTGTTTCTCTGATTTATTCTTGTTGGTGAGTCCCCAGAAAGATCTGGTTGCCTTTTAACCCTTCAGATTAGGAAAAGGAACTAATCCCTGATTGCCAAACATTTATAAACAAATTACTTTAGAGTTACTTTTCAAAACAAACTTTTGTGACAATTATAGATGATCAAGATGGTAAAAGTGAAACCAAACAAGGCAGGGAGAGTAACAGGGTGGAATAGAGGTCAAGCTTCTAGACCTTAGCCACAGGTCCTAGAATACTGGTTACCAAAGAGAAAACACTGGTGTGCCATGCCTAGATCTGGCTGAAGCTTCACCACAGAATGACAAATCTCGTCATATGCAGGGTTGATGAGAATGAAGGTGATCTCAGTGTCTCCTTTTATAGCTTAAGGAGTTGGGCAAAATCACTTGATGTATCATATCCTGGCCTCTCAGAATCCTTTTCAAGCCCTAGTGAGAGACAGACCAGAAGGTTTTAGATGTAAAAGTTGGATAGACTATGCTGCGTCCAGGAAAAGCTGGCTACTGTGGGCTCATTGTTGTCATGAGGACCATTCTTCTTCCACCAACATCTTTCATTGCCTCTCCATGTTTTCGTGAGACAAAAGACCCAGCTGAGACTTCAACAAAGGAGAATGCAGGGAAAGGGGAGAGAATACCTTGAGCAAGAATAGCTTGGAAGGAGCCAAAAGTGGAAAAGGAAGTCTAATTCTGTCCTAGTCCGGGGGAAAAAAAGTTTTTTGAGAAATGTAAACAAATCAGGAAATCCTGGCACTTACTCCAGTTCCGATCCAGGGAAAAGCACCGGTCCTTTCCCTAGGACTGGGCTGCTGTTTGTGAATGAAATCCAGACTAAATTATTCATTGAGTCCTGCCAGCCCCGCAGTCTCCAGCTTTCTTTTTGCCTATGGCACGGCTTAAACCTTAAAATAATAATAATAAAAAAAAACATATGCATGTTGTTAACTATCCATATTCAAATGGAAATTCAATGCTATCATAAATCTCTCTTTTCTAATGTAAATTCCTTTCCCTAGCGTGAAGCTGCAGGAAAGCCATTGTATCTGAGCAATCTAAACTTAAAAGAGAATTTTTGTTAAACCAGTTATGATAGGGGAAACATGTTTTTCACTGAGTCGAAAGATTAAAGTTGGTTGTAAAAAGGGGTGGGGGACTGAGGGAGAATTATTGGTTGCTCAGCTAATGATTAGATACAGAACTTCAAGGACAAATTAAGAGGCACAAAAGAAAGAGTCACGCAGATAAGTGAAAACAGTTCCCGTGATATTAAAGAATAGACACACTGTTTATCTAATCTCCATTTCCATATTCATCTCCATCTCGGCAGCCCCCTCCACCCCATTAGCCGCCCCCCAGTGAATTCCAAACTCCACTGAAAGGCACATCTGCAGATCAGAGTACCTCTAGGATCCAGGGTTCTCTTTCTCGCTTCCAGATCCACCCTCTCTCTTTCCTTAGTTGTCTGGGTGCCTCTTTTAATGAGGCTTTGACCGAGAAGAATGTGGGCATGAGATGAAGAGAATGAGTCTCTTTATTTTTAATTTATTTTTTGGAAACATGTTGTCAATCCTTTGGGTGATTTCAAAAAATTCTTACTAAATACCACACCTCCCTTTTTTCAGATCGACTGCACTAGTTTGTTCTGATTTGTCACCCTTTCCCCATCCTGCCACTCCTCTTTCTCCTCTCATGTCCACAAACCTGGCTTGTCATTTCAGAAGTTTTTCTCTCCCTTGTAAACTTGGTCTGGACAGGCAGCAACAAATATACATCCGTTTATTACAGAGCTGTAAGGAACAAGTGTAACGGGCTTCCTTAAGCGGTAAAGTCGGTAAGAGCTCACAGACGAGGAACAGATTCCTCTTGGATGGAGGAGCTAGTGAAGCTGAGAAGGACATAGGCCCTGTACCTGCCTCTCCTCCACCCAAGGCCCTGGCCCCCTCACTGTGTGTTTTTGCAGGGGAACCTCCAGAGTGGTGTGGCTACAGGGTTTCCTTCTTCAATGCAAAAGCTTTCTCCATTGACTCCTAGGAACACAGTACAAAGATATACAAAGAAAATAGACCCCTCTGTATAAACACAAAGTGTGAACTCTGACCCAAAAGGGCATTCATGCATGACAATAAGTAACACTGTAATTGGAAATAAAAATATTAACAGCAGGAAGGAACTTAACCCATAGGATTTGAATACACATGCCTGTAGCCAATTTGTTACTAATATTTAGAACTGAAATGATATAACTTAGACTCAGCTTAATAAAAATACCAGAGCCAGCTTCTCAGGCAAGCAGTGTTAGAGCAAAGTCACATCCCCACAAGGACCAGTTTCTCCCTGATCTCTTATCTGATGATCTACATTCAAGATAGAAAACTAAATGTTCTTTCTGGACTGTTCAGAAATTGATGGCACTTATAAAAATATTCATTAAATCTGAGGCTGCACACGGCTTTTGGCATCATGTTATCAGAACCATAAAAATCATCACCCTCTTGTCCGTGGCCAGCCTTGTCTGTCTAGATAATATAATCCAGAGAAAAATTAAGCTGCCGCTGAGTGTCTGTTTCTAGTAAATGTTGTTGTCAAGCGTGTGTGTTGAGAGGATGCTGCTGTCAGATTAGAGAGGGGAAGAACACAAATCAGGCTATATGTGTTTGAGGACTTGGAGAATTTCATGAAGCTATTTCTAGGGCAACTCATTTGATCTGTTAAGAGGATGCTGTGGTATTTTCATCCTTTTCTTCAGCCTGGTTCTCTGGCCTCTGTTACCCAGAAGCGGTGGTCTCTGGAGTGTAGACAGAGAAGGGAAGCAGGTGCTTCAACTCCCAGCATCTGGTTTAGATGACCACAATGCCAGCACACCTGCAGCCTGCGTTGCAGCCAAGTCTGGCCTCCCATTGTATTCGATTGGACTTTCTGCCTTGAGCAAGAAAAAAAGCATTGTTTATCCGATTTGCCAAAGGATCTCCGGGGAGGTGGAGAGAGACAGGATAAACAAACCTAAAACAAAACGCAAGTGTAAGCAAAGTGCTGGGAGACCTTGATTGTATGTGACTACCCAAGGTAATCTTTCAACCTGACACAAAGTAATTAAAACTGATTGAGAGCAACAAACCTAGAGTTAGCACAGACCAAGACAGTTTCCTCAAGGTCTTCCCAAGGAACTGATGCTACATGATGTTATCCAAACTCTGGTTCTTAGGCAGAGGCAGAAATCAGACCACTTTTATTAAGGGTCTAATTTGTGCCAGACTTTGTGCCATGTGGGTTAAAAGATGAGTGGTTACTTCCCTGTCCTAGAAAAAACTTACAAAGAAGATGATCTTGCTACTTATGAACCCAATGTTCCAAATGTTATGGATGTCATAATTTCACATTTTGTAATAGTTTTTGCACTGGGTGAACTGGATTCCTACGAATCACACCGAAAGCAGTAAACTAGCCTTCTCTAACCAAAGAAAGCAAGGCAAGCACAACTGATCCAACAATATATCAACACAACTTCATGATCAATACATTGGACAGCAATAAAATTAATGAGCATCTTTCCAGAGACTCGGATAGTAGTTTAGAGATATCATATAAAATGTTTTGTTAGTATTAATGAATAATTCTGGAGGCCCTTTTTTCCCTTTCCTTTGTACAGAGCCCCAACTAGTGGAAAACTGGAGAACTGCACTTAAAGAGAAACTAAAAAGACAACCACTGGTCTTCCCACAGGTAAGAGTCCGTAGGGTCTTACAGATGCTGCTCTTTTGGGGGTGTGGAGATAAGGATAAGGTGTGAAAAGGAAAGAGAGGTGTGAAACTGGCTTAGACTTAGCTTTTTCAAGGGGTAAAGGGCAAACTGGGACTGATGAAAACATGTACGATCTCTTAACATTTGAAATGACTCAATGCACTGTTTATCTATAGCTAACTTGAGAAAGGAAAATATTTCTTGGGTTCAGAACTTATTCTTCTTGAAGAAGTCTTTTCAAAAGAAAGGGGAAGATACTCTGTGACACAAAGTTGCATACATAGGAGGAAAAAGACCTGGTTTCACAAATAAAATGAGTTACGGTTGTGTCACACTAGTTCAGAACAGAACAGATAAGAATGTGTCCACACTAGGGTGGGGGGCGGGGAGCAGAGGAGAAGAGAGGACGGAGGCACAAAGGGAAGGAAAGGATGGGAGTTGAATCTTTGGTGGTGTCGGATTTTTAGTTTTGTTTGTTACCTCTCCATTTCAAGGAATCTTATTTTTGTGTTGACATGTAAAGGAGTTTTGGCTCCCTTACCAAAACATACTAATAAAACGCAGGCAACCCTGAAAGATTATAAAAACGCAAGATGAATTCATCAATCAGAGTGTAGTCTGTGCAACAGAGGTTTGTGGACAAGCTTTAGGGATTTCATGGAACTCCCTAACAGGATATGCAACTTCTTTGTGTGTGTGTGTGTGTCCATGTGTGTGTGTTCTCTGGATTTTATAGCCTTTACTGATTCTCAAAGGGGTCCATAAGCCAAAGGAGAATAAGGAACATCACTATTCAGCTATCTGCACATCCACAAAAACAGTCATATTTTAATGGATGCCCTTCAGAGTGATCTCAGCCTTCATAAAAGTCTGTTCGTAAGAGAGGCCAAACAGAGAGAATGAAATCCTCTAGTATATCTCAAGAGCAGGCTGCAGCCTTCTTGTTTTTCATGCACTGACTCTTTGACAGAAAGTGACAACAAGTTTCCTATTGTATTTTGAACTGGTGTGATAGCAGAGGGTACCTCCTCAAACCTCAACGTGACGTGCGTCCTCGAGCAGTTTCTGAGATGCTTGATTTCTGCTAACCAGCTTATTTCAGTTTGCATTAAGCAACATGGTTTACACTTGAAAATCTAAAAACAGTAGCAACCATTTTTTTCAGTAGATTAAGTGGTGGAAAGTAAGTGGGGGGAGGGAGGTGAATGTTTCAGTTTAGGACTTGGAGGCTTACTCAGCACATTGTTATCAAAATTAAGTCAAGAAAGCAGAATTTTTATACCACTTACTTAATGTTTGTGGTGGTTATTAAATAAACTCTCCAGTCCTTGATTTCGTTTGAAAAGGGATTTGCTGAAATAACGACTTATTTGAAGATCATTAAGTCTCCAGAGGTCAAGGATAACAAGGGTAATAACACCAGGGTAATGCTATCTAACTTCTTTTATGGCATCAGCTTTCCCATAGATTTTATTTAACTAATGACTTAGTTGTGAAGAAAAGTGATTGTATTAATGTGTCTGTCCCAGCCTTCACCTCTCAATCAGACAGTTAATCGTACCAGGGGAGTCTCAGGGATAACTCCAAACACATATCATCTACAAGTAATCCCCTCCCTCATCAAGTGGCATGTGGTCCTAGGTTACTAAGGTTTTCCTTCTGAGCTAAGTCATTCCCCTGTTCTTTCCACCTTGGGCAGGCATAGTTGTGTTTCTAAAATTTATGAAAACCCAGATGAACAGCTCACCTAAAAAATAATGCAAAACTTGCCCACTTTTTTTTTTTTTGGCTTTTATTGCTTCTGAGACTCTAAGAAACTTGCATAATTGATTTAAGTTTTTGTGTCCTTATTGGAACAATTAGGCAGAGGTCTTCAGGAAAAAAGTTTTCAAAAATTGAGGTTTGGTGGTTTTTGTTTTTTTTTTTTTTACTTCTTTACCCTCTTACCAAGATCATTTTAAAAGGTTATTTAAAATATTATAACCACAAACTGTTCAACCAGACGAAAATGAAAGTAGGCCACTTAGAGGTTTTTGTCTAAAGCAAAATGTCTGAAGCTAATAATTTAACCATTGGGAGTTCACTGGCTACTAAAAGCAGTTACTTTGAAATTAAGAAGGAAGTATTTTCAATATTATATCTGAATTTGTAATTTTTCTCTCACAGGATATACAGAGTATAGTATTTTCTTTTCCTTCCCCTTAGGACTAAACTGACCTTCCTGCCAGAGCAGTGAAACCCCAGACTTGGACTTGAGCCAGCTGCCTTTCAGCACCAAGTCACTAAGAACTCTTGGAGGTGCTGTTTAAATGTGAATTTTTCCAGGACTGCTTCACTGGACAGATAGGCAATGCTAATTCAGTCAGGGCATGTTGAACACATCCAATTTTAAAATGGAAGAGAAGGGGGAAAGCTTTCAAAACTAGGGATATCAAAGTGAAAGTTAGTAAAAATGAGGCCACTCATATTATGTAGGGGTGTCAAAGAGTCAGACAGCCATACACCTTAAATGGCTTCCTAAATTAAAGCAAATCTGTGAGTCAGTTTCAAGAAGGATGAACAAAGCTGCAAATAAAGAAGTTTTCATGCTTTTTCCAGAAGGCAAGCAGCCCGGAAATAAAAGGAAGGCACTCATATTCCCAGAGTTTTAAGGACTTAGGATACCCTCATGCATTGTCAAGATCCAGTGTGAAGACTAGATAATCCAAAGAGAATGATAGTTCACATGCACCCAAAAAACATAAGGAAAGAAATAGTGGAGGGCGCGGAGAGAAAGGAAAAAAGAAAAGTCTATACTTCCTTTTGGTTGATAGTCACATTTTAAGATCAAGAGAGGTTAAGACATGCAGGTGAAGATAGCGATGTCAGCTCAAAGAGGGATTTTGGAGGTGAACCATCCGGCTAGAGGAGGCCAAGCTGCACAAACGCCAGCAAGCCTAGACTTCATCAAATAATATCATCTCCCCACTGTTGTAACTTGTGTCAACTGAATATCCAGCCAGAAAAATAAAGCCAAAGCAGCCAGATAATCTACAGATTTCTCCCTCATCTCCAGAACTGCCTCAACATGTATAAAAGCACAAGTGTCTGAGCACATACATGTCCACGGTCAGTTCTCGGTCGCCGGCAATTCTGTTCTCACTGCCACTGATAACCCACAGGAATTTCTAGTTGATTGTGGAGTGCATTTCAAATGGCTATACTTTCTGATATGTGTTTAGTTTAATCTCATAATACTATTTTAGCACGCTCTGGTAGGATCTGGGGACTAAATGATAATGAATGATAATGCTGAAAAAGTGGCCTGAAATGTTTAATTTACCAATTAGATGCTCAATACGAAGATAAGGAGACCTTGTAAACATTTTCTTTTTACTGTCTTCTTTAGTTTTAATTAATTTCTTCCTAATGACTGTTTAAACTTATACGCAATTTCAAATAGCTTTCCACTGTGATTTTTCTTATTGATTTCCGCAACGACTAAATGTGCTAAGTATTCATTCTTAATTTCTCTTGTGGCAGAAATATGTACCTTGGGAGTATTATTATTTCTTTTTAAATAAAACCAGGGTTGAAATGATGACAATTTTGAAAGAAATTGATTTTTCACATAGTACAAGTTGTCTTAATTCATCTTTTCAATATAGTTGGCCCTTGAGACGTTGGTGACAGACAGGGAGGCCTGGCATGCTGCAATTCATGGGGTCGCAAAGAGTCAGACACGACTGAGCGACTGAACTGAACTGAACTGAGACTTCTTAAAAATATGTATCCATACTTATTAGAATTAGTAAGATAATTTGTAGTCCTCTCTTGCAACATGTATAAAATCTAGAAAGAAAATAAAAGTTGGCTCTGAAAACAAGTCCCATCACCTGAAGTTGAGTTTTAGCTGGACTCTTTTGTCAGTAGCTGTCTTTTAGCAAATCAATTCCAGCATACAAAGAAAATATACAATTGGTTTACACAAGTTATCAAAAGTACAAGTATAGAAGTACAAGTTTCATCTCCAAAAATACATTTATCTTGGGCTTTGTAAGTTTCTGTGTCAAGCCCACAGCAGGTAGAAATAGCAGTAATGTTTTGCTAAAGTCAAAGTTCCAGCTCATGAATGTTTGCCACCTGTCCTGTATCTCTTATACCTATTTTTAAAGGAATATTGCCATTATTATCTGGCCCACAGGCTACATATTTTTTCAATTTAAATGTTTATGATGTAATTTTTTTATAATATCCTTGGGAAGGATACCAAACATTAACATTGGTATCAATTAAAAAAAAAAATGAACCCTTTAAAGGAAAGAGTGAGAGAAAAGAAGGAAGAGAAATTATTTCATGTTTATAGCCACATTATTGTGATCATTAAGCAAAGTTACATTAATAGAAAAAAGAATGGTTTTCATGTGTATCTAGTCACATTTACCTCCAAAAACATGCCAAATCTCCATTTTCAATTTCATGTTATTTATTATTTTGAAGCCATCTAAAATTGCTTCTTACTTGAGGTTTTTGAATTACATATATTAGACAATGTAATCTGAGTAGTGGGCATTTATTTGTTTAATATAGAATTTTCAGCTATTAATAGTTATAATTTCTTACAATTTTCACTAAAATCTATAAAGTTTGATATTTTTCTGTAACCATAGAATTAGGCTCTATGTCAATTGTAATGTGAGGAATTCTTTAAAATAATTTTTTTTATTACTGAAGTCTTTCTTATACTTTGAGAGCCATTTAAATATGTATTGGGCTGAAATTGGTTTGACAAAGACCAGTCTCGTATTTTTTACAGACTTTTATGTTATAAAGGTGAATAGAGTTCCCAAAGAAAATAAGTAGTCATTAGAAATCTACTCCATATTCCTTCAAATAATATTGAAAAGAAATATTATTGTGGGAACTGAGCAAGAGGAACTCTTCTATTCATCTACTTCTCCAATTTCTAGAGTCAGAAAAAAAGTTGTTAATAATATCAATCTTTCATTTGAGTACTGGTAAACCAATGTCAGGAGAAGGCAATGGCACCCGACTCCAGTACTCTTGCCTGGAAAATCCCATGGATGGAGGAGCCTGGTAGGCTGCAGTCCATGGGGTGGTGAAGAGTTGAACACAACTGAGCAACTTCACTTTCACTTTTCACTTTCATGCATTGAAGAAGGAAATGGGAACCCACTCCAGTGTTCTTGCCTGGAGAATCCCAGGGACGGGGGAGCCTGGTGGGCTGCCGTGTATGGGTCACACAGAGTCGGACATGACTGATGTGACTTAGTAGTAGTAGTAAACCATTGTCAAGTGCATATGCCAGCAGATTTTTACAAAGTACCAAAAACCAGGAGGCCTAAAACATCAGAAATGTATTCTCTTGTAATTCTGAAAGCTGAAGTCAAGGTGTCATCCATGTCATGTTCTCACTGGCAGCCCTAAGGCAGGTGCAATCTTTGACATTCCTGGTCTTGTAGCTGCATCACTGCAGTCGCCTGGCCGTCTTCTCTCTGTGTGTCATCACACTGTCTTCCTTCCATGCTTGTCTCATGTCCAAATTTCCCCTTTTCATAAGGCCACCAGCCATACTAGATTGGGTCCATGCTAATGACCCCATTTTAATTTGATGATTTCTGTAAAGACTATTTCCAAATTCATATTCTAAGGTACTAGAAGTTAGGACATGAACATTTCTCTTGTTTATGGCAGTGGTGGAGGGCACAGCTCAGTCCCTAACAACTGACATATTTCAGTCAAACAACTAGCTTGTTTGTCTGAGGGAGAGTTTCATCAAGATACAGATAAAAATAGAATCCATTTATAAAGATTATGATGAGAAGAAGAACCCAGAATTTGAAGTTTAAAAATTATAAAATTTCCTTTAAAAAGTACATTGTGTTAGGTTGAACTATATGAAATTACTAAAAAGTTCAACCACTTTTACCTTTACCTTTTAAAAAATGCTAAGTTCATATGTCCCAAATTAATAAATTATTGAATGAAAAGAGAATAAAGAAGTATCCAAAAAAAAGCTGGAGAACAAAGAAAAGATAGGTGACAAAACTATATAGGAGCTAGACTTAAAGAGAAAATAAAATTTTAAGTGCAACAAGTTCCTTGTTAACATTATTATTTTAATTTTTAGAATTTGTTAATAATATAGTGATAACATCTAAAGGCATTTTTATCACAAGAGAATTATGCTATCATTTGTTCTTATTCATTTGATTTTTAAATCATCCTATCTACTAAAATATTTAGACATAAGAAATCATATTTGTTTTTTTTTTAAAGAAAAACAGTATTGCAAGCCTACTGCAGATTTGTTTGAAAAGATCCTTGTTAACCACCATTGAGAGGGAGGCAAAATAAATCTTTCATTTAAGGATAAATTCAAAAGTTCAAAATTTCATATTCTTACAAGGAAAATAAATCTTTCAGGTCATATCTCTGTTGCTAAAAGCTAATCTAATATTAAGCAACAAATAATAAGCAAGAAAATAGATTAAAATTTTATATAACTTTATTCTAAAAACTCATCATTTGTATAAATATTATATCCTAATCCTCACAGGAGTGTCCATGGATAGATACAGATGTATTTTTACTTTTTCTCAGCTTGAATTTTGCAGCAGGAATGCATCCAATACTTTTATATCCAATATACCTGATAAAGAAATGGGAGCTGCTTAAATAAACATTGTAATCATTTTCCCACAGAGGCAAACTATGTGTTTACATATGAATAAAGAAAAGGTTTTCAGGAACAAATAAATGGCTTTTATATTTTTAGACATGCTAACAATAGCAAATGGAGAAGGAAATGGCAACCCACTTCAGTATTCTTGCCTAGGAAATCCCATGGACAGAGGAGCCTGGCAGGCTACAGTCCATGGGGTCGCAAAACAGCCCGACATGACTTAACGACTAAACAACAACAATAGGCAAAAGTTCCACATCCTTGATTTCTGAAAGAGTACTAGAAAGTGCTTAAATTCAAGGACTTGGTACGGAATCAATACAAGTACCACACTCTCACAGGTATCATTAAACCTTTGGATTTGAACAATATCTGAACTTTCAGTATCATTATAATGCTATCATCATAACAATTATTATTCCTTTAGTTTCCAGAGACAAAAGCCCAAATCAAGAGCACTAAACTAGGGGATTTAGTGCCTTATGTCACTAAACCATCCAGAAAGACTCAATTCAGGACTCAAACTATGTCACCAGGAACCAGTTTTTCATTTCCCAGTAAATCCATGTCTCAGTTTTGGCTCTATTCTTTAGGTCACAAATGGCCACAAATTACTGATAGCAGGTTCCAGGACTATATTCTTCTGGGTTTAAATCTATCTAAAGGAGCCAACATATTTGTCCCAGCATTCCTAGCAAAACTCCAAAATGTTCTCTACCTGATCCATTTTAGAGCATAGATTCACCCCGAACCAATAGTCATTGGAATAAAATTTAAATACATGAATAAAATTAAAAGGAATTTAAAGTTTTTTAAAGGAATAAATTTTAAATCTGGCTAATCCCATGGACAGAGGAGCCTGGCAGGCTACAGTCCATGCGGTCACAAAGAATTGGACACAATTTAGCAACAAAACCACCTCCACCAATATGCTCTACTTTTAGGACCCTACCACACAACTGAGAGAGAAGTATTCTAAACCGGAAAGACTGTATGTTGCCAGAAGAACAAAATGCAGTGTGGTGAGGTAAAGCTTAGACTATTGATTTATTTGAACTACTAATCAAATGTGTTGAAATTATAAGACTATCTATCAGAAAGAGAAATTGTGTTCAAATCAGTTTGATTCTTTTCACCTAGATAGTACTTTGACTTTGCTTTTGATTGTGAAGATGGTTTAAAAAAAAAAATCAGTCAAAATTGAAGTGGGCTATTTTGGAAATCCTAAAGATTACATTCTCAAACTATGTTGGAGCTGTTGCATAGACATAGTTCTGTCATATCCAAGATACCATTTGAATGCATAATGTACACAGCCTTCCAGCGCCTTTGGACTACATGGGAAGAGGTTTATAACATAGCCAGGGCCTGAGGAGAACCCATAAATGAGGCTATTGATGCAAAGCTGTATGGATTAAGTTCAACACCTTGAATTACATGGGAAATGAACAGGAGCTGGGGGGCAGCTAAGGGAACACAGGTGTGGCACGTTCAGGGGCGCCCACATTCTTAAGTCAACAGGCAGCCATATTCTATTCAAGCTGTGTTCCCCGGGTGGTCCAGCTAACAAAGCTTCCTGTCATAAAGTTATCGCTCAGTACAAGGCAAGTGTATTGTGAATGCCAGGTTCAAAACAGCTCATTGAAAACTTCTTGGTTAAGTAATTAAAGCAGGCTGAGCTTTGGGAAATCCTCCAAGAGGGAGCTCATTTTGAGAACAGCTTTCCAATTCACATGTTTCATAAGCCAAGGCTAAGCTGAGTTCATATGAATAACACACACACATATACACACTCCACAAATTGTGGGATTAAAATGTAGAGTTGAGGTCAGGGCTAGACCACAGCAGAAGTGAACTGGTTTAAAGAAAACTAGATATTTTGTCTCCAAAACCATCTGTTTATTGGATTGCTATGCTTGATTGCTACTACTTTGTATCTTCAGATTCCAATCTGTATCAGAAAGATTGCAGGTGAAGTTGCCTGCCTATCAGCCACACAGCTCACCTTTTTTCTTCTTTGGGTAAAAACCAAATAATAAGTTATATATGCTTCACATGCATAAAAGGCAAACAGAATTTTATCTTCTTCCAGTCTGGAAAAAAAAACAAAACAAAATATAGTTATTGTTCCTAGAGATCATTAAAAATGCTATGGAGAAACATCCACCATCTATCCTGAAGACAATCTTTTGCCTCAGGCGAGGTGATCTGAAAGGATAATTTTTTAGTCTCTTCAGTGTGTATGTCAAGCGTGTGGTATATGTTTTCCTTTCTTCAGTCTGTAGAAATTGCCACTGTGTACTTATATCAGTCTCGTATGATTCTGCTGTAACAAAGTAGCACAGATTTACTCTTTCGAAGTTGAGGAGGCCAGAAGCCGAAAATAATTTTACTAGGCTAACGTCAAGGTGTTGGAAGGGTTGATATCTTCTAGAGGCTCTGAAGGATAAATCTGTTTCCTTGCCTTTTTCAGCTTCTCTGGGCACCACCTCCCTCCATCTGTAAAGCACATCACTCTTCTCCAGGTTTCCATTATCACATCCTCTTCTCTTCTGTCTCTGACTTCTCTTGTCTCTGATCCCTCTTGTAAGGACTGTTACGATTACAGTGGACCTACCTGCATGACCCAAGTCAAGACCCTTAATCCTATCAGCAAAGTTCCTTTTAGACATGTTTGGAATTCCATGCCTCAGCCTACCATAGTACTTCTTCAAAAAATTGTGTTGATGTCATTCTATGAGATTATTCTGTGTTTGCAATTTTTCAAAAAGCCTATGTGTGCTAAATACTGCTAGCAACTATACTATCTTCGAAATAGTGTATGCCCTTGAGGAACTTTAATCAAGTTGGGAGACATACTCATCAGCCCATTAGACAAGTTTTAAATAATAAATAGTGTGATACCCAATGTTATCAAGCCCTCACTATGTGTCTATAGTGGGGATTTGATATTCAGGAACTATATCAGATGCTAGGATGAAAAGATGAACAAGTTATGGTCCTTACCCTGATTGAACAGGGGTCCAGAGTAGAGAGAGAACATATAGGAGAAAAGTTTATGTTTATAAATACTAGAGTTTCACACACAGAAATTATAGACTGGGACGGTCCAAAAATCTGGATTTTCCAATATCTTGGCAAAAAATTAGTTATATATCCTTGGGAAGTTCAGGTTGCTTCTCTAATTGCTCTGAGTTTTAGCAGCTTGCTAATTTTATTAGTCTGTGAGTTTTCTGAATATCTTTCAGAATCTTAATGAAAACCTGTTGTCAGTACCAGAATTGATGGAAAATACAGCCCAAGAAATTAAAGGATTGAAGACTATTCCAAAAAATAATAAAAAAAAAAAATAAAGGAAGACAATGAGAACTGACGGGGGAGCCTGTTGGGCTGCCGTCTATGGGGCTGCGCAGAGTCGGACACGACTGAAGCGACTTAGCAGCAGCAGTAAAGAAGGATGAATTCATAAAGATTGAGCTACTACGGAAAGAACTGCTAGTCCCTAGGAACGGACTTCCCTTTTTAGAATGACCAGCATATAAATATGTCCAGTTTGGCTTTGCATGGCTGCTGTCATAATCCACAGTGCAAGACTTAATCTTTATTAATTCAGCACCCTCAATTGTTAAGCTAACTAAAGAACATAAGAAGCCAGTTGCTCCCTGGAGGTAAAAGTTAACTCCTGCCTAAAACCTGCGACTTTCTGGCACTAGGTACAAAGTTTTCTAGCTAAAACCTGCATATGCCAGAACACTGATGAGAAAAAAAAATCATTTCAATTTATATACTTGAATTTCTTTCAAAACTAGTCTCTCAAGAGGGCTGTGGGAAAATATATCTTGATCTATTCTGACGTGAAAAGCTTTCACTTGGTGTTGCCAGTGCTTATTGTACAATTTGATATTTTTTAAATTTTCTGATAGCCCAACTTTAAGATGTTCCTGAGCCCTGAAATAAGGTTAGGGGTGAATATCAGTGAATGGCCCTAAAAGTAAAAACAGAAAATCCTTTCTCACAGACAGCCTGAGGTGAAACCTGTTGGCTGCCACGGCTGCAGAGTTGTGGCTGGCCCTTTTGAGTCTTGCTTTCTGAGTCTGAAAAGCACTATTGTTGGTTGGTAGTATTACTGTGCTTCAGGAGGAAAATAAACAGCTTTCTACTGAAATGTTGATATTTATTGAAAAGTGGAGTGGCCTTCTTCTCAGCCCCTAGAGTGAAAAAGGAGAAAAAAAATGACACATTGGAGGGAAATGATATAACTTGTAAAAGGTGTTTTCAGGAAGTTTCTGAGGTGGCCAACAGACTTGGTATGTCAACTTACAATTTTTTTTATCCCAGTGGTAGAAATTAAGAAAGTACAAATTTTACTGGAAAAATAAATAAAAGTTTAATTGTAATGGCTGACCTGGGGAACGTGTCTTTTTCCATTCCTCTCCTGAGGACAAACTGCTAGGCATTAGGTGAGATATAAACACAAAGCTGCCCAATTCCCAGTGTAAAGAGAGGCGGAATAAGCACACAGACAATTTGCTGGTTTCTTATAATGCCTACTGCAAACCTGGAATCGACGATCCTTAAACACAAGGCTATTTTTTGTTGTCGCACAGTTGAGGTCTGTTTAAAAACAGCCTTGGAGTACGATAAATTCCCCCTACTTTCCCTAATGATTTATTCTCCTTTAAATTCTTTATGTAAGAAACGTTACACCATTTGAACCTATGACATGAAACTGTTGAAGAGATTTTTTTTCACTTCGCAGGTTAATTCGTGAAAGTGTGGGTCTAATTGTTGCATTTGGCAAGTGGAAATACAACATTTGGACAGCTACTCATTTCCTTTCTCAACAGCAGGTTAAAGCAGATTGAGATTTTGTAACCCCACGTTTCATTTCATGAGATTTACACCCTGTTCCTAGAGCAATCAACAGCCTGTGATTGATGGTGGTGCCAATTAATTCAAGTAATCTTTTCCCATGAGCTCATGGAAAGTATCATTACTGTGTATACAATTTACATTTACACTGTGGACTTTTTTCCTTCATTTCTTTCATTGATATATCTTAAGGTATTTCTAAGGCTGCTGCTGCTGCTAAGTCGCTTCAGTCATGTCCAACTCTGCGCGACCCCATAGACGGAAGCCCACCAGGCTCCCCCGTCCCTGGGATTCTCCAGGCAAGAACACTGGAGTGGGTTGCCATTTCCTTCTCCAGTACGTGAAAGTGAAAAGTGAAAGTGAAGTCGCTCAGTCTTGTCCAACTCTTAGGACCCTGTCGACTGCAGCCTACCAGGCTCCGCCGTCCATGGGATTTTCCAGGCATACAAATGGGACTTCCCCTTGCTACCCTTAGATGGTTAGTAAAATTGACATTGTCTTGCTTATATACACTAAAAAGATAATCTATTTCACTATTCTTATGCATATTCTACTTCAAAACTACTAGAGCCACAAAAAGGTTTTAAAGGGGCACTTTTAGTTATCCTGGATTCCAAAGATCTGTATACATCAACAAATATTTATTATTCTAAAGTGCAATGAGGCATTTTTCATGTTTATAATGATCTTTACCATTTGTAAAGCAGTTTTGTATCCATTATGTCATTTGATACTAACAACTACCCTGAAAATTGGAAAGGGAAATTATGATTATCCTCATTTTATCAGTGGAAAAGGATAGAGGTTAAATGTCTTTTTCAAGGTTGAACAATTTAGGACTAGCAGGACCAAATCTCCAACATAAGTCTTCTGGCTCCCAGGTCAGAGTCCTCCCACTCCACCAGGGTTGTTCAAATTATGTCCTAAGGAACCTTCTCTGTGGCCTCCTAAAAGAGGCATTGCAGAAGAGCAAAAGAGGAATGCCAAACCTCATTCAGAATTCCCTCAGAAAAAAACAAAATCCTTGCTTTTTTTTTTCTTTCTGTTTTATGTGTTGAGAAACTGGTACATTTCTATTTGAACAAGATTGATAGGGAAAAAAAAAAAGAAAACCACTACAGTTACCCTACACACAACATTGCCTTAAAATGGTTAGTCAACATTGGTGTGGTGATAATATTAGTTCACTATTTTTTTCCAGTACTAATAACTGATTTCAGAGAGGGCGATGGCACCCCACTCCAGTACTCTTGCCTAGAAAATCCCATGGTTGGAGGAGCCTGGTAGGCTGCAGTCCATGGGGTCGCTAAGAGTCAGACACGACTGAGAGACTTCACTTTCATTTTTCACTTTCCACTTTCATTCATTGGAGAAGGAAATGGCAACCCACTCCAGTGTTCTTGCCTGGAGAATCCCAGGGACGGGGGAGCCTGGTGGGCTGCTGTCTATGGGGTCGCACAGAGTCGGACACGACTGAAGTTACTTACCTTACCTTAATAACTGATTTAATCAGTTTAAGAAGAAGAAAGGCCAATTATAGCAAACAAAAATATCATTATCATCCTTAAAGCATTAAGAACCAGGTTGTCTGTTAATAACATAGTAGATAATTTTTAAATAATTCTATGTGGACCTTCTAGATACCTGTCAATTAATAATAGCAAAATGGTGATTTGAGTGAACACAGAAATCTGGCAGTAGACATGAGTAGCTGGATGAAGGCAAGCAGGACTAGATGAACCTCCACCTTTGTCTTTGTTTAGGGTACCATACTGGCCACCAATCACCCAGGCCAGTGCTGTTCCTCTTTAACAGGCTGGATCCTAAAGACTTGTGAATAGTTTGCTTCCCTTTCCATAAGAGAGATGGGTTGTGATGCATATTCAGTCAGCTGACAGATGAGATTTAAGAGATGATACTTCTATGGGGGCCTCCCCAGGCATGAAGGAGAAGGAATTTGAGAGTGGGGCTGCTGCTGATAGCTCTGCCTCTCTCTCTCATCTCTCTCTCCCCTCACCCCTCCCAACACAAACACAGAGAAAAGCTCTCTTTAAAAGGAGAAAACAGAACCTGAATAGAGAAAGCAGCGACAGCCTAGGTTGGCAGCCTCCTCTCCCTAGTTCCCATTGCCAATGTTTCCAAAACAGCTCTGGATTCTGCAGACCTTCCCATTCTTTCCTGATTCTTCCAATAAAAACCTTCTTTTAGCCCAAGCTAGATGAAGTTGTTTTTCATCACAAACAAACAAAATCTGTTCAGAGTGATGGAAAGAGCAAAGACCTGAGAAGCAAACAGCTCTGAACTTGAATCATGATGATTCCAGCCATACAAACTTGCTGCTGCCGCTGCTAAGTCGCTTCAGTCATGTCCGACTCTGTGCGACCCCATACACGGCAGCCCACCAGGCTCTGCTGTCCCTGGGATTCTCCAGGCAAACTTAGGCATTACTTAATTTCTCGAAGCTTCTGGTTCTTCCAATGTTACATGGTAACATTAATAATACCTCAGTCACAGAATCATAGTGATGACTCAATGAAATTACGTGTGCAAAAGTGTTCAGCCACTTTTTCCTAATGCTGTCTTCAATGGTTAGGAGTATTTCCAAGCCCCCTGTGTATTAGGCATTCATTCGACACGTATTTGTTAGTCAAGCACCAACTGTGGCCTAGTATTATACCTAGTGTCAAGGTAAGAAAGTTAGAAACTAGAAAAAAAATAGAGTCTTTGACTTCAAGAAGTTTGTGGTTCAGTTAGAGAAACATATAAATTATGCGGTGAATTGATGTCACTAAAGTTTTTGGCACAAATATGAATCAGTACCACAAAAGGGAGTGACCAGGGAGGGGTACAATGTGTCAGGGAAGTTTCTTAGGGGGAAGTAGAATCTGAGCCAAGGTTTGATGAAACAGATTGCCAGAGACATTCTTTTAAAATGAAATGATCTTCCTTATCTGTCAAAATTTTAGGTTCTTGATCCTTTTGAATGAAAATTTAATCAAATGGTGATCTTAAATTGTGTTTGACGACAGTCCCCAGGGAGTTAGTTATTTGACCATGCAAGGAAAATTGAATTCATACCCAAGCACTTATATGGTTTTTATTTTCTGTTCTAAATTTCTCCACAGTTCCTTACTTTCTAAAAATATCTTGCCTGGGTTAAATAAAAACATTTGTCTCAGGGAAATACAAACAAAAGTGTTGTTTAGAAGACTACAAGGAGAAGCTGTACTTTCATTTTATCTCTGTGATCATAGTAATTTTTAAAGGGTAGATATATACTAAGTACAAAATATTTTTTTCAGATTTCCTCTAACAGCACTTGGGCACAACTTTTCTTTCTATTGGTTCTATCAGACTATTTATTGTTGTTGATACAGTGAAATCTTTGTTTATACTTGTAAGTTTTAAGTATACAATCTTATAATGTGACCTCTGTATACACCAAAAACTGATCACCCCCAAAAGTCTAGTTATGATCCATCATCATACAATTGAATCCCTTCACTTCTTTTACCCAGCCCCCAGTGCTTTTCCCGCTGGTAACAAACCGTCTGTGGTCTGTATCTGAGTTTGCTTTTGTTTTTCTTAATTACACTTATGGGTAAAATCATATGATGTTTATCTTTTTCCTTCTGACATTTCATTTAGCATAATTCCTTCCAGGTCTATCCATACTGTCTCATATGACAACATTTCATTCTTTTTATGGCTGAGTAGTATTTCTTTTTTATATTGTTCATGGGGTTTTCGTGTTAAGAATATTGGAGTGGTCTGCCATGTCCTCCTCCATTGGACCACGTTTAGTCAGAACTCTGCACTGCGACCCGTCCATCTTGGGTGGCCTTTCATGGCATGGCTCATAGCTTCATTGAGTTAGGCAAGCCCCTTTGCCACAAGGTCGTGATCCATTTGTGTGATTTGTGTGTATAGATCACATCTTTTTTATTCTTTCACCCATCAGTGGACACTTAGGTTGTCTCTATGTCTTGGCTATTGTAAATAATTCCTCAGTGAACATATGGGTGCATATATATTTTCAAATTAGCGTTTTTGTTTTCTTCAGATAATACCCAGAAGTGGAATAGTTGGATTATAAGCTAGTTCTATTAATGTTTTGAGGAATCACCATACCGTTTTCCATCATAGTTTCCATCATAGACCAGTTTACAATCCCACAAACTGGATGAGGGTTTCCTTTTCTCCACATCCTCACCAGAACTTATTTCTTGTCCTTTTGATAATAGTCATTCTAACAGTTGTGAAGTGATAATTCAATGTGTTTTTGATTTGCATCTTCCTAATAATTAGTAATGTTGACCATCTTTTCATGTGTCTGTTGGCCATTTGCAGTCTTCTTTGGAAATATGGCTATTCAGACACTCTGTCCATTTTCTAATCAGGTTGTTTTGTTGTTGTTGTTGAGTTGTTTGAGTTCTTTATATATTTTTTATATTAACCCGTTATCAGATATGTATGTGCTCAGTCTCTCAGTCATGTCCAACTCTTTGTGACCCTATGGACTGTAGCTCGCTAGGCTCCTCTTCTCATGGAATTTTCCAGGCAAGAATACTGAGTGGGTTGCCATTTCCTCCTCTAGGGGATCTTCCCAACCCAGGGATCAAACCCACATCTCTTATATTTCCGTATTGGCAGGCAGATTCTTTACCACTGCCCACCTGGGAAGCCCTTATCAAATCTGATATGATTGGCAAGTATATTCTCCCATTCAGCAAGTTGCTCTTTTTATTTTTGTATGATGGTTTCCTTCGCTATGTGGAAGTTTTTCAATTTAGTCTAGTCCCATTTGTTTATTTTTGCTTTTGTTTTCCTTGCCTTTGAAGTCAGATCAACAAAAAGACCAATGTCGATAAGGTTATAACCAATGTTTTCTTCTAGAAACTTTATGGTTTCAGGTCTTATATTCAAGTCCTTAATCCATTTTGAGTTAATTTTTTTGTGTATGGTGTAATATAATGGTCTATTTTCATTCTTTGGAATGTGGCTGTCCAGTTTTCCCAGCACCATTTACTGAAAAGATTGTCCTTTCTCCATTGTATGTTCTTTACACATTTGTCATAAATTAATTGTCCATATGTGTGTGTTTATTTCTGGACTTTTGATTCTGTTCCACTTGATCTGTTTGTCTTTCTCTCAGTATCATACTGTTTTGATTACTATAACTTTGTAGTTTGAAATCAAGGAGCATGATATCTCCACCTTTGTCCTCCTATCTCAGATTGTTTTTTTGACTATTCAGGATATTTTGTGGTTCTATACAGACTTTAGAATTATTTGTTCTAGTTCTATGAAATATGCTATTGGAATTTTGATAGTGATTGCACTGAATCCGTAGATTGTTTTGTGTTACTACATTGTGAACATTTTAACAATAATTCTTCCAATCTGTGAGTGTGATATATATTTCCATTTATGTCTTCCTTAATTGCTTTCATTAATGTCTCATAGTTTTCAATGTACAGGTCTTTCACTTATTTGGTTAAATTTATTACTAATTATTTTGTTCTTTTTAATGCAATTTTAAACAGGATTGTTTTAATTTTTCTTTCAGATAGTTCTTTTTAAAATTTTTAAAATAATTTTATTTAAATTTTTGGTCTGTGCTGGGTCTTTGCTGCTGCCCAGGCTTTTCTCTGGTTGCAGCACGTGAGGGCTACTCTCTAGTTGTGGTATGCAGGCTTTTCGTTGCAGTGGCTTCTATTGTTGCTGGGCATAGACTAGGCTGGGAATGCAGTAGTTGTGATTCACAGGCTTTAGAGCACAGGCTCTGTAATTGCGGCATACAGACTTGGTTGTTCCACAGCATGTGGGATCTTCCCAGACCAGGGATCAAACCTGTGACTCCTGCACTGGCAGGCAAATTCTTTACCAGTGAGCCAGCGACCAGGGAAGTCCTCTGATAATTCTTTATTTGTGTATAGAAATGCCACAAATTTCTGTAATTTGGGCTTGTATCCTGCAGATTTGCTGAATTTATTTGTTAGCTCTAACATTGTTTTGATGGAGATCTCAGGGTTTTCTAAACCCTGAGGCACAGTTTGTATGCATGTATGTGAGGTGGGGGTATTTTTGTTACTCCCAGAGTCCCTTCTAATTTGGTTCAAACTCCATGAAGTTTGAACTAATAAGGAAGTAATGTCAGCTGCTCATAAAGCAAATTTTATCTAAAGAAATAATACCACATGATCAATATGCATAAACACTTTCTTAAGAAGCAGAATTAAACATAAGAATTTTTATAGCACATTATTCTACATGAAACTCACATATTTGCTAGAAATAGAAATTAGATTAAAAGTATGGCTTCAGTGTTAAGTGAACTCTGGGTAACCTCTGTGCCTCAGTTTCCTCATCTGTGAAAAAGAGGTAATAGTAGATGTCTCATAGAATTCAGTGAGTATGAAGTAAAGGAATATGAGTAAAGATTTAGAATAATTCTTGGTACATCTTGTGGTAGGTACTTCTTTTTGTTGTTATTATTATTTTTTATTTTGTTGAAGTAAAATGGATTTATAATGTTGCATTTAATTTCTGCTGTACAGAAAAGTGACTCAGTTATACATGTGTATATATGTATCCTTTTTCATATTCTTTTCCATTATGGTTTATCACAGGATATTGAATATAGTCCCCTGTGCTATACAGTAGGACCTTGTTGTTTATCCTTCTTATGTATAATAGTTTGCCTCTGTTAATCCCAAACTCCCATTCTTCCCTCCCCACCTTCTTCCCCAGCAACCGCAAGTCTGTTCTCTATATCTGTGAGTCTGTTTTTGTTTCCTAGATATGTTCATTTGTATTTTAGATTCTACATATAGGTGATACCACAAAGTATTTATCTTTCCCTTTCTGACTTGCTTTGCTTAGTATGATAACCTCTAGGTCCATCCATGTTTCTGCAAATGGCATTATTTCATTCTTTTTAAGGACTAATATTCCATTGTGTGTGTGTGTGTGTGTGTGTGTGTGTTTATCTAACATCTTTATCCATTCATCTGTCAGTGGACATCCAACATTTTATACTAAGGTGACGTTTTTGTCTTGTGTTATGTGAACCATCCACCCATGCTAACTTGTTCCTTATCGTTGACTAAAGCTCTTATTACCTTTGCCCAATTTAAAAAATTTAAGGTATAAAACATGTTCATTACAGACAACCCAGTACATATAATTACAGAAGAAAAGAAATTAAAATGCTTAGAATCACATTCATCCAAATCAAGTCTCACACATTGTTAAATACTGTTTCTCTTCTAATTGTAGATATTTTCTTTTTTAAAGTATAAAAATTGGGGAAACATCCATGCCGCAGGTGTCACCAGCTCTAAAATTTTTATTCATTCAAGAAATATCTGCTGAATATTTACTAAGTGCTAGCTACTCTTCTTGACAATGGAACAACTATGAATAAAAAAGAGACAAATCCCAGCTCTCATGGAGCTTGCCTTTCGTAGAGGTAGGAAGTGAGATCTCAACTATTCTACATACAAATCGTATAATTTCTATAGAGAAAGATAAAGCAGGAAATGAGGACAAAGCCAGGGATGTTTGAGCAACTTCAGAAAAAAAAAAATCTAGAAAAGCATCACTGAAAGTGTGTTTTTAAGTATAGAAGGAGATTAGAGGGCAGGCATCAAAATATTTAGGAGAAAAGCATTCAAGCAGAAGCTAGTATAAAAGTCCTGTCACCTGCTTGGAGTTTCTGAGAAATTCACAGTGGCTCATGTGGAGCCAGAAAGGGGAGAGATGAGGTCAGAGAGGTGGGGTATGGGATGCAGTGCAGATTTTTTTAGGTCCCTGTAAGAACTCTGACTTTGAGTGAGATCGAAGATATTGGAGGCTTTGAGTGATGGAGTGACATGGTCTGACTCACATTTTAACAGGGTCACTTCAGATACTGTATTGAGAAAGGACTATAGGAAAATAAGAAGACCAGTTAGGAAGCTGTTGCACCAATCCATCAAGAGATGATGGCTTGATATGCAAACTATTACATATAGGATGATAACCAACAGATCCTACTGTATAGCACAGGGAACCATATTCAATATCCTGTGATAAACCATAATGGAAAAGAATATGAAAAGAATATACATATATATTCAATTTTATATATAAGAATATGAGTTTATTTTTGTGTATGGTATTAGAAAGTGTTCTAGTTTCATTCTTTTACAAGTGGTTGACCAGTTTTCCCATCAACACTTGTTAAAGAGATTGTCTTTAATCCATTGTTTATTCTTGCCTCCTTTGTCAAAGATAAGGTGTCCGTAGGTGCATGGATTTTCTATTTTGTTCCATTGATCTATATTTCTGTCTTTGTGCCAGTACCATACTGTCTTGATGACTGTGGCTTTGTAGTAGAGCCTGAAGTCAGGTAGGTTGATTCCTCCAGTTCCATTCTTCTTTCTCAAGATTGCTTTGGCTATTCGAGGTTTTTTGTATTTCCGTACAAATTGTGAAATTATTTGTTCTAGCTCTGTGAAAAATACCATTGGTAGCTTGATAGGGATTGCATTGAATTTATAGATTGCTTTGGGTAGTATACTCATTTTCACTATATTGATTCTTCCAATCCATGAACATGGTATATTTCTCCATCAGTGTTCTCTTTGATTTCTTTCACCAGTGTTTTATAGTTTTCTATATATAGGTCTTTAGTTTCTTTAAGTAGATATATTCCCAAGTATTTTATTCATTTTGTTGCAATGGTGAATGGAATTGTTTTCTTAATTTCTCTTTCTGTTTTCTCATTATTAGTGTATAGGAATGCAAGGGATTTCTGTGTGTTGATTTTATATCCTGCAACTTTACTATATTCATTGATTAGCTCTAGTAATTTTCTGGTGGAGTCTTTAGGTGAAGTAAGCCAGAAAGAAAAACACCAATACAGTATACAAACACATATATATGGAATTTAGAAAGATGGTAATGATAACCCTGTATGCAAGAGAGCAAAAGAGACACAGATGTATAGAACAGTCTTTTGGACTCTGTGGGAGAGGGAGAGGGTGGGATGATTTGGGAGAATGGCATTGAAACATGTATAATATCATATATGAAATGGATCACCAGTCCAAGTTTGATGCATGATACAGGATGCTTGGGGCTGGTGCACTGGGACGACCCAGAGGGATGGTATGGGGAGGAAGGAGGGAGGGGGGTTCGGGATGGGGAACATGTGTACACCCGTGGTGGATTCATGTTGATGTATGGCAAAACCAATACAATATTGTAAAGTAATTAACCTCCAATTAAAATAAATAAATTTATATTTTAAAAAAAAGAATATGGAAAAGAATATGTGTGTGTGTGTATATATATATAACTGAATCACTTTGCTTTACCCCAGAAACGAATACAACGTTGTAAAACAACTATGTTGTTGTTGTCGCTGTTTAGTCACTAAGTTGTGTCTGACTCTTTGCGACCCCATGGGCTGTAGCCCACCAGGCTCCTCTGTCCATGGGATTTCCCAGGCAAGAATTCCAGAGTGGGTTGCCATTTCCTTCTCCAAGCAATCTTCCCGACTCAGGGATTGAACCCACATCATTTTGAACCCAAAATCAGCTGAAAACCCAAATTCAGCTATAATTTTTAAAAAATTAATAACTGCATCTAATTACAAGGGAAAGTTGAGCATTAATAATGTTTACAGATTTTTTTAAAATAACAGTAAGTGATTGCAAAGGAGAACTTTGGCAACACTGAAAATGATTGAGTGGACTAGACACAACATTTTTGAAAAGGTGGCTTGTATAATTACTGATTACCTTTGATCTCATTTCTATCCAGTTGAAGGAAGAGAGACAGGCAGTCCTGAGACTGGTCAGAGGTAACCTCACTCTTCTAGGCAAAGGGCAACCAGTGCCTAGATTTGAGTGATGGCAGTGGGGATAGGAGGAAAAGAATAGAGATCATAAAAGTTAGAAAGGAAGTGGATAAGACCTACTGATTCATTAGCATAAAGAACAATGGCAGAGAAAAGACAAAGTGTGATGTAATAGAAAAAAACATTAATTATCTTCTTGGTTTTGCCATGACCCAGATATGGATCCTCAAGACAGTCATTTAAAGTTCTCTTGGCTTCATTTTTCTCATCCCTACAATAAATGTGTAGTTATAACTTCTGAGATCCCTTCCAGATCTAATATCTTGAGGCTGCATGACCAGATTAATAACAGTAGTATGAACAGAGACACCAGGAATTTCATTCCAAAGGCTAGGATTTAGATTCTGAGGTTGCCACTGTTGTGTGACCTTGAACAAATGACTTAACCCCTCCATGCATCACTTTCTGCTATAAAATGCAAATAATAATAAAGAAAAAAAAACTAAGTCACTTCAGTCGTGTCTGACTCTGTGTGACCCCGTAGACGGCAGCCCACCAGGCTCCCCCGTCCCTGGGATTCTCCAGGCAAGAACACTGGAGTGGGTTGCCATTTCCTTCTCCAATGCATGAAAGTGAAAAGTGAAAGTGAAGTCTCTCAGTCGTGTCCGACCCTTAGCGACCCCATGGACTGCAGCCCACCAGGCTCCTCCGTCCATGGGATTTTCCAGGCAAGAGTACTGGAGTGGGGTGCCATTGCCTTCTCTGAAATGCAAATAATAATAGTGCCTAAATCGCAGAGCTATTCCACATAAACCTAAAGTGCCTGGCGTATAATGTTTCAATAAAGCTGAGAAATTAACAACAGTGCCATCCATACTTATCTACAGAATTGATCACAACTGTGGCTCATGAGCCCAGCACTGGGTCTCTTTGGACACCAAGACTTTTGCCATCAAATTCAACTTTTATTATGTCTATAACCACGTAATATATTATGGCGGGGGGGAATATCGGGTGTTTTTATAGGACTGTGCCACGTAGGTACCTGGGCATTGGGTGGCTGAGTCATCAGGCTTGAAGAGTTATAGCCTTCAGATGCTACTTCCCGAAAGTGAATGCTAGTTGTCACGTCCACTCTTTCTAGCCCTGCACCATCATGTTCTAATATTTGTCATAGGTATTACCCTAAAGCAACAGAACATAAA